>NC_064815.1:6468536-6509841 GCF_023721935.1 Panthera uncia
CCCCCCCCCCCCCCCCCCCCCCCCCCCCCCCGCTTCCGTCACCCTGAGCCGCGCGCACACGGGGTGTCCCAGCCCTCAGCAGCCCGCTTCGCTCTCGTCAAACAGGGTTTGAAACACGCCCCAGGAAGGCCGCTCTCCGAAATACAGCCGCGGCGCGGAGAAGGCCGTCTCCCCAGCCTGCTCTCTGCCCGCCACGCGCCGCGAAGGTGCCCGCTTCACACGTGCGTTCTCGCCGTCACGTGCAGGGCTTCCTCGGAAGGGAAGGCGAGGAGGCTCCCGTTCGGGGCTCCGCCGGCCTCCCGCTCGCACCATTCCTTCGGGGCCCGGCCGGGGCGGCGAGCCCGGCGTCCGTGCCGTGGGGGCGGCAGCCCGGGGTCCCCGCTCCACGTTCTAGGTCAGAGGAAGGACACGGAGCGTGGGCGGCGTGTGACGACACCAAAGAGGACACGGAAACGAGGCCCCTGACCTGAGTCTGTGGACGCGATGCAAAGCGCGACGGGAAGGCTGTGCAGTCCAGAGGCCTACTGTTACTGTCCGAGAGGGGTCTCACGGCCATCGAAGCCCAGCGCAGGGTGGCGGTGGACGTTCGCTGTGAACGCCTGTAGCGCAGACGTCGTGCGTAGCGTCGTGCGTCATGCGTCGTCTTGCAGACTGCCATTGGCCAAGGAAACGGCCGGCTCCGGGACGTACGCGTTTCCTCACATCCACGCTTCCTTCCCTAAATGTTCCTGAAACACGACAGAACCAAGCTTGCCTTTCGAGTGTACGCAGTTCTTTCTTGGTCACGTCACTGGGCGGCCGGACGATCAGAAAGTGACACCGAAGCGTCTCCAGCCTTTGGAAGCCCAGGGGTACGTGGGCACCTTGTCTATCTCCGCAAAGCGCGTCTAGGGAGCCGCTGCAGGCGGGTCGTTGGTGGTTCACGTTCTAGCATTCTCCTGAATCGTGCAATCTACTGTACAGTATTTGCCACCTATTTGGACAAAGGCACGGTCTCAATTCGTGGGATTTCTTGCTCGGATGCTTTGTGTTTCATAGGACTATTTTTATAGCACTAGAGAGATCTCATTTCAGTTCCCTTTCTAAACTGCACGGTTCTGTGACCCACGTAACTGAGGCTGCAGGAGGTGCGGTTTTGGAACGGGGGCGAAGGTAGCCTGGTGTTGCCTCCCAGCTGCCGCCTCCTGAAAGCAAAGTCATGGTAATAAGATAGCGCCACGGAACTGTGCAGTCAGCATATCGGCGGCTTGGTGCCCATCCTGTCACCAAAGTTGACTCAGGCTTCCTCTGCCCTTTCAACCCCAATCATTCCAGGCCACACGGCTCTCTTCAGAGCCCTTTCAGAATTCCTAGGCCGAAAGCAGCCACAGGAGCTGGCCAAGCAGCCGTCCCCGCAAGTGATGGGACAGTCCCTCTAGTCTGCCAACAGACTGGGCCACAGAGAAGCGGTGAAGGCAGTGGGCCCGCCTGGCCTCATCAGGGTCCTGCCTGCAGTGGCAGTGGGGCAGGGGGAGGCGCGGGGGGGGGGGGGGGGGGGAGCCTGTGGCACCACCAGGGACTTGTTAGAGAAGTTCGGGGAGAACAGCTGTCCAGTGTCTACCAACAGAGCGACACAGGCCGTTTATCCAGAACCACAAGTAACCCTCCATTTTCCGCCATCCGGCCCTGCCGACGTGTGCAGGCTGGCTCCTGGCGCCAGAGCGGGCTACCACACAAACTGTCCACCACCCTGGAGGCCACGCAGCCCACACCGTCAAAGAACATTAAGTGGAAGGTCAGGTTTATCAGGGAGCACAGCTTACAAGTGCAGAGGTGCGGATTGGGAGAGCATCCTACCTGCGCATCAGCTCATCCTCTGAGTGGTTTCAGTCAAAACTGGAAAATCACCAGAAGCAGTAATTCTCTGTCCTGGTCCCCACCCTCGCTCACTCACCGTCCGTCCGGGCTGCCTTTCTCATGTGTGAAGTGACTGCCCGCATGACACCCAAGAGGGGTCTGTGTCTTCCCCACTCGCCCTGGCCAACCTGCCTGCAGAGCTGATCTGAAGCCCGCGCTTCATAAAGCTGCACGTTTACAGAGTGCTCATCGCCCCCCACCCCACCCCCCCACTACACACTGCTCTGCTAGTCACCAGCCAGAAAGGTCACAATTCTGTGACACGAGGATGGCGGTCTCAGACCAAAGGTGCTGTCTGGAATCAAAACAGGCCACTGGCGATTATCAGCACAGCTGTTGTGTTGAACAGAGCTTTGTGCCAACTACTAAGACAAAGCTTTAACCCAGTTCCCAGAATCACCGAGACTTGTAACAGTTACCTCTCTACATGATGCTGTAAGGAGACTTGCTAACTTGGTAGGAAGAGGGAGCATTTAGGGAAGGGTTTAGTATCTACCAAAAGTACTTAACCTCAAGTAACCAGTAGTAATGCAAACTCGCTTTAAAGGAACCAAAGGCATTGCCAAGTATTTGCCAAAAGGAGGCACTTTTTATTTAAAATTTGAGACTAACGAGCTCTCAAGAATCAGTCCCAAAAAGGTATTATCCATTTAAGGTTATAGTTTTCACAAAGATGTAGATATTTCTCTGTTGTTTTCATGTAAAATAGTATAGATTTGTTTTGTTGGTTTCAGAAGAATGCATATTTAGTAGTAGTACAGAGTTTCTTCCTAAGTACAGGTTAGTTTCCTTTTTTTCTTGCTTGCAGTAGAAACACAGCGTGATAGGTGTTTCTCTTCTTATTTTCATTGTCACATCATGTCTTAGCATCTCACTTTATGAAAACAAGGAGAAAGATACCCATCTACAGAGCCCCACTTACTAAAGCACTAGCCTAATAAAAAAATTATGGCAATCGGGGGGTCCATTCATGTACTGCCTTTATGTTGTTTTTTAAAAGAAAAACCATGATGCCTTTGTATTTGCTGTTTGCACCCCTGAAATCAATTCCGTATCATGTCTGAACGCCATACATTTTGCACATGTCCTGTACATAGGCAACGCATACTGTATTTTTATATGTGTGCACACTGATCGTCAGATCTTTTGTACATAGTGGCAGTATTGTAGCCGATCGGGAAACGTTTGATATCTCAGCAATTTTGCATTTTTTGTGTCTCAAATAAAAAACATTTTGATGTACTGTGGTTCTTGCTGTGCAGAGGGAGGGCCACACCCTACGGGTCGGGAGAGCCACTGCAGAGCTGGGCACGGGCACGGAGTTTGGAGGAGACCCCACCTTCAAACACACACCTCACAGCACCTGGCCGCAGACGAAACCAGTAGCCTCACCGAGGTGAATTCTAGCTCACAGGCCAAGTGGGCCACCCTCCCCCAAGTCCAGGAACATGGGAGACAAGACAGAAATCAGGACTGGCCGAACCTGAACATGGCAAGATTTACACCAAAGTCATGTTCATTCTTCTAAGGAAACATTGACGGGAAGATAGGATCAAGTACCTGGTTCCCCCCAGGGAGGTTGATGTGGACATCCGTGGACAGTGAAAACGCGCACACTTTGATCGCAGGAAATGCACCAACAAAATTCCTGAAAGACCCAGATAATCCTTCAATTTAACCAAGTTCAAAACAAAACAAAACACTACAAGGTGTTTTTATAGACCGTACAAAATGTCTTTAGGATTAGGTATTCTTTTAGTAAGATGGCATTTAATTTTTAACCCAAAAGCCCATGGTTAAAATCAAGTTTTGAGGAAAACAGCATTATATTTTCCTCCTTGCTTTGGAAATAAAATGGTGATGAGCAAATGTGATGGAAACCGTAACGTCCATTTTGATACCTGATTATGAAATAGGCCCCGTGTCAATAGCCACAAAAGGGAAAAAGCAAGATCACTGATTCCCTCAATGCAACAAGATGGTCATTAACTGTGACGGTGAGGGACCAAGACAGCCGCCTCAACAGATCAGTAAGTACATGATGCTTCCAAGGGGTTAAAACTTTGTCACTTCCCATGTTACCAGCCAAGGTCCCCCCAGCCCCCCACACTGCGTGGAGAGACAACGCGGTATGAGAGCATGCGAAAGTGCCTCGGCCTTTGAGGAGAGGCCACGGGACAGAGCAGGGAGCTTTAGGTACACACAAGACACAGTGTTTACACACGGAAGGGACACTCCAGGCAGAGAGCGCAGGCTGGGTGAGGTCAGGGTTAACAAGCGATTTGGGCTGAGACCCTCCTCTGCACCCGGCCACAGGCTAGATGCTGGAGTCTGGCCGCAGGACACACTCCACACAGAAAGTCTGAGAAACAAGACTTTTGGGCTACTGGAAAGGTAGGAGGCAGCTGTGCCCTCCAGGGTCCCAGGCCTTGAGGGGCTTCAGCATCTTCTGCGGACCACTCTGTCGGGATGGATCCTACAGGGCCTTGGAAAGCTGTTCAGATCCTGGACACGGCCCTCCCTGAGCATCTTTCAAATGCTGTATGCACATTTGCTCTAGAATCGAGGTGAGTACCAAATCTCTCAGCACAGACACACAGGCTTAGCGATGGCTGGAAGTGCACTGAGCCACACTGAGCCAAGGCAAGCCCAACTTGGTGACAGATGTCAGCTTCATGCCACCGACCCTTTCGTGTGGCCACACGATCCTCTCCAGCGTTTCTCGTCACCTAATGACCATTCCCCCACTGCTCTTCCCACCGTAGCTTAGCTTCTGAGGAGTCTGATGGCTGTTAATTTGAACCAAATTCAGCTTCCAGAAAGAAACCTCACTTTGATATCCTGGCCATCTTTTCTGCTAGTTTTTATGGCAAGTTACTGAAATCATACACATACTGTGTCATGAGACAAAAAACAAAAGGTGCTCATCAACTTTCTGAATACCCTCTTGTTGGGCAGGACTGTCACAGATCATTCCATGAAGGGACCACGGGAGATGGCCCAGCAGGCGGTCACCCCAGTGGACTCACCCTATGCTACACGTAGTAGACTCAAAAGCCTCTAAGACCCAAAGGAAGCAAATGCCAGTGTCGTGTCCAAAGCTGAAATTTAACTGATGAGGAGGAGGGGCCTTTATTCAGGTTGATAGTTAAGAATTTAAAGTGCTTCTGGGGCACCTGGGTGGCTCAGTGGGTTAAGCATCTGACTCAATTTCAGCTCAGGTCATGATCTCCCAATCCATGACTTGGATCGAGCCCCAGGTGAGGCTCGGGGCTGACAGCGTGGAACCTGCTTGGGATTCTCTGTCTCTGTCTCTCTCTGCCCCTCTCATGTTCATTCTCTCTCTCAAAAATAAACTTAAAAAAAAACCACACACACACAAACACAAGAATTTAAAGCAATTCCCATCAGACACTCCAGTATAGGCCTTCGAAGGTTTTGCTGTGCTCCTTGTCTCACGGCTGCAAGGAAGTCAAGTCACGCTAAACAAAACGGCCAACAAAGCTGTCTGCCGGTGAGGTTCTCCAGACCAAGAGTGCAGTTACAGTGGTTTTGTTACAACAAAAAAGCACTAGAAAAGGTCTGCGGAGCTGTTGAGACATAGTAGCTTTATGTGTTTTACTTAAATTATGTGTGTCAAGCAACTTGGAAGGCTGACCAGGACATCACATTCACTGGAGATACAGAAGCCACAATGGGCAGACCAAAAAAAGGTACTACGACGGAAAGCTGCTTAACCCTTCTGTGCACCCTCCTCGTACACAGCACTGATGAATGGGAATGCAACCATGGACAGAAACCTAGTCAATGCTGCAAGATCCCAGACCCGGTGCCAAACACTTCGTGCGTATTACCTCATTTAGCCACAAGTCTGTGAGCTTCGAACTGTGATTACCCCCATTTTACAGATGTGGCAACTGAGGACTGAGAGGGGAATGACTTTCCCAAAATTACAAAGAAAGCAAAGCGTGGATTTGAGACTACGCTTCTGATACCCCAGAACCCAGACTATTTCTGCAGACTTGGTGCCCACAACGCTTCATCTCCATTACGATATATTACAGATTCAGTTGGTCACAGCTGACTTCATTTACGTCAAAGGGTTCACCCCACCTGGCTGTCTCTCAAGTCTCAGTCTCACACATTTTATGAAGTAGGTACTCCTAGGAATAGTGTGTGGCATTCACGGCACAGCTTTTACATGGCCAGCCAGCTACAACCTGGATTACACGACTGGGTAAATGAACCTGCTGGCCAAGCCACACGCAATGAGTGACTCCCTGTCCAACACTGCCTATCACAGCTGGGACTTCTGTAGCCACTTAAAGCACATCCCAAAGCCCAAGAGTTTCAGAACAATTTTACAACACCTAGTCAAGTTGGAGATACATACTCTGTGATTTAACTTTGTTGGTCTACCTCCTTGAGAAACACCCATGCCCCCAGACAGGTGCCAGAATCAACACTAAAGTGTCGTTTACAGAGCCAATGAGAAAAACAACCCATATGCCTTTCAGTTGGAGAACTTTTAAACAAAGCAGTTTACATAAATGAACTACATCAAATGTGTCCGTGTAAGAGAATCTCAAAATGCTTAGGAGAAAAAAGTGCAGGATGAAGCAGGCCTAAGTAACATTTTTTGTTGTTTTTTGCAGGGGAGAGGGGCAAAGGGACAGGGGGAGAGAGAATCTTAAGCAGGTTCCACTCCCAGCACAGAGCCTGGCATGGGGCTTGATCTCACAACCATGAGATCATGACCTGAGCCAAAATCAAGAGTGCCCGTCAAGTAACATTTTTTTATGTTTATTTATTTGGGGGGCGAGGGGACAGAGAATCCTAAGCAGGCTCTGTGTGGGGCTCGAGCCCACAAACTGTGAGATCATGACCCAAGCCAAAATGAAGAATCAGACACTTAACTGACTGAGCCATGCAGGCACCTGCAAGTAACATTTTAAAACAAGAATGCTGTGTGCAGTTTTCTGTATACAAAGATACTAAGTATAAAAACATGGCTGGTAAAGATTCAAGATTTCAATTTTTCAATTTCTAAGATCAATTTCAACATTCAGGATACATCTAGAAAGAAAAGGAATTAGGTAATAGTAGGTATAAAGTAAGTTTCAATTAACACTGAATATTTTATTTCTTCACTGTTTTTTTTAAGAATTCTATAGCCATATAGAAAACCATTAACATTTGCTTACTGGCAGTTGATTTCTTTATTCTCCCCCATTCTTTTCTGTGAATTGGAAATATTTTATGTAAAAAAAAGGTTTAAAATAAAGAGAGTTATTAGGGAATACTATATACAACTGTATGCCAATAAATTAACTTAGATAAAACAGACAAATTCCTAGAAAGACACAACTATCAAAAATTAAGAAATAAGAAATACGAATCGACTATAACAAATACAGAAAATGAATTATTTTTTTAATTTTTTAATGTTTATTATTTATTTTTGAGAGAGAGAGAGAGAGAGAGACATATTGTGAGTGGGGGAGGGGCAGAGAGACAGGGAGACAGAGAATCCAAAGCAGGCTCCAGGCTCTGAGCTGTCAGAACAGAGCCCGACTTGGGGCTCCAACTCACAAACCGTGAGATCATGACCTGGGCCGAAGTCAGACGCTTAAACTGAGCCATCCAGGCGCTCGTGAATTAATTTTTAAAAACTACTAATGAGTTGGCTTCACAGTGGTAAATTCTACCAGAAATTCAAAGAATACCGACTTTTCACAAACATCTTTGAAAAAAATAACTCCTTCTATTAGCTATCACCCTGACACCAACACCAAATAAAGACATCATCAGAAAAGAAAAGAAACAGACCAGTACTGCTTAGGAGTATACACACAAACAACTGAAAAAAAAAAAAAAAAAGACTAGCAAACCAAGTCCAACAACGTATAAAAAGTATTATACACCAGGACCCAGTGGGGCATATCTCAGGAATCTAAAGTTGGTCTAACATCTGAAAATGATTAACGTAATGCTCAGTATCAACAGAATAAGGTACAAAAGCTATATAATCATACCAGATGAAAAAGCATCTGACAAAATTCAATATCCCCTCATGATAAAAATACATAATGAACTAGTACTAGAAGTGAATTTTCTCAAACTGATAAAGGTCATCTAAACGAAACCCACAGCTAACATGATGCTTAACTGTGAAAGACTGGATACTTGTCCCCAGGGATCACGGAAAAAACAAGGATGACCACTTTGACCACCTCTGTTTGAAACTGTGCCAGAGGTTCTAACCAGGACAATTGTGCAAGAAAGAGAAGAAAACTCATCAGACTGGAAAGGAAGAAGTAAAACTATGTTAATTTATACTAGATGATATGATCTTGTATATAAACGATCCTAAGGAATCCACTAAAAATCTAACGTTTTTTTTCAAATTTTTTTAAATGTTTATTTTATTTTTTGAGAGAGAGGGACAGAGAGACAGAGTGTGAGTGGGGGAGGGGCAGAGAGGGAGGGTCACACAAAGAATCTGAAGCAGGCTCCAGGCTGTCAGCACAGAGCCTGACGTGGGGCTCCAACTCACGAACCGTGAGGTCATGACCTGAGCCGAAGTCAGACGCTTAACCACCTGAGCCATCCAGGTGCCCCTGTTGTATTTCTAAACAGTAACAGTGAACAAACCAAAAATGAAGAAAGCAATTCCACTTACATTAGCATCAAAAAGAGTAAAATACTTATGAGTAAATTTAATAACGTAAGTGCAAGACATACTCTGAAAACTACAAAACGGTGCAGAAAACAGCTGAAGGAGATAAATAAATGAAAAAACACCCCATGTTCATGAATCAGAAGATTTAGTATCTTTACAATGGCAATATTCCAAAAATTGATCTCCAGATTAAATATACTCCCTACCAAAAGCCCAGCTGACTCTTTGCTGGAATGTATGAGCTGATCATAAAATTCATATGGAAATTCAAGGTATCCAGAATAGCCAAAACAATATTGAGAAAGAAAAAGTTGGAGGACTCACACTTCCTGACTTTAAAACTTACTACAAAGCTACATTAATCCAAACTTTGGTATGAGCATAAGGATAGTTATGTGTGGGACACCTGGATGGCTCAGGTGGTTAAGCATCTGACTTGTGCTCAGGTCATGATCTCACGGCTCATGGGTTCAAGCCCCGCATCAGGCTCTGTGCTGACAGCTCAGAGCCTGGAGCCTGCTTCGGATTCTGTGTCTCCCTCTCTCTCTCTGCCCCTCCCCCGCACATGCTTGCGTGCTCTCTCTCTCTCTCTCAAAAATGAACAAACATTAAAAACAAAAAGGATAGGGGCGCCTGGGTGGCGCAGTCGGTTAAGCGTCCGACTTCAGCCAGGTCACGATCTCGCGGTCCGTGAGTTCGAGCCCCGCGTCAGGCTCTGGGCTGATGGCTCGGAGCCTGGAGCCTGTTTCAGATTCTGTGTCTCCCTCTCTCTCTGCCCCTCCCCCGTTCATACTCTGTCTCTCTCTGTCCCAAAAATAAATAAAAAAAAAAAAAAACAAAAAAAAAACCAAAAAGGATAGACATATAAATCAATGGAACAGGATTGAGAGTCCAGAAATAAACTCTCATATTTATGACCAATTTAAAAAAAATTATTCTCTTAGAGCAGTTTTAGACTTACAGCAAAATTAAGAGGGAGGTATAGAGAGTTCTATACACCCTCTGCACCATTATCAACATCCCCACTGGAGTGGTACATTTGTTACAGTTGATGACCCTACACTGACACACCATTATCACCCAAAGTTCATAGTTTACACTAGGGTTCACTCTTGGTGGTGTACATTCTATGGGTTTGGAAATAAGTACCGACATGTATTGATCACCATGCTATCATATGGAGTATTTTCACTGCCCTAAATATCCCCTGTGCCTTCCTATTCATCTCTCCCCACAACCCAACCTCTGGCAACCACTGATTTTTTTTTTTTTTTTTTTTTTTTTTTACTGTCTCCATGGTTTCCCTTTTCGAAAGTGTCATATAGTTGAGAACACACAATATGAGGCCTTTCTTGGATTGACTGCTTTCACTTCAGAATATGCATTTAAGGTTCTTCCATGTCTTCTCGGGGCTTGACAGCTCGTCTCCTTTCAGCACTGAATAACATTCTACTGTCTGGATGTACCAGTTTATTAATTCATCTCCTGGTGGGCGGTTCCCAAGCTCTGGCAAGCGTGAATAAAGATGCTGTAAATAGCTGTGTGCAAGTTTTTGTGTGAATAAGTTTTTGTGGAAAATTGTTCCAATCACTAATCATCAGGGAAATGCAAATCAAAACCATAATGAGATACCCCCTCATACCTGTTGGAAGGACTATTATCACAAAGTCAAAAGATAACAGCTATCGGCAACGATGTAGAGAAATCAGAACCCTTATACACTGGGAATGTAAATTGGTACAATTATGGAAAAGAGCATCAAGTTTTCTCAAAACACTAAAAACACAACTATGTATTAGAACTACCAATAGGTCCAGCAATCCCACTGTAGGAAAACATCCAGAAGAATTAAAATCACTACTCAAAAAAGAGACCTGCACTCCAGTGTTCATTGCATTATTATTCACAGTAGCTAAGATAAGGAAACAATCTAAGTGTCCATCGACAGATGAATGGAAAAAGCAAATGTGGTGTGTATACACAATGGAATAGGATTCAACCTTTAAAAAGAAGGAAATCCTGACATTTGCAAAAACATACATGAACGGGAGGACATTAAGCTAAGTGAAATAAGCCAGACACTGACAAATCCACATGAGCTCATGTACATGTGGAATGTAAAAAAGCCAAACTCACAGAAGGAGAGTAGAATAATGGTTGCCAGGGGCAGCAAGGGAGGAGAAACAGGGAGATGTTGGTCAAGGGTACGAACTTTCAGGCATAAGATGAATAGCTTATGGGGATCTAATGTACAACACGGTGACTGTGTTTAATCATACTGTATTATGTACCTGAAATTTGCTAAAAGAGTAAATTTTTTTTTTAGTAGGTCTTAGTTTTCTCACCACATACACACAAATATGGGAACGTTGTGAGGTAATGAGTCTGTTAATTAGCTTGATTGTGCTAATCATTTCAAAATATATATCAAATCATCACAATGTATACCTTTAAATATACATGATTTTAATTTATCCACAATACCTCAATTAAGCTGGCGGGGTGGATTTAAATGATGAAAGAAAAAAAACAACTGAGGGGCGCCTGGGTGCTCAGTCAGTTAGGCCTCTGACTCTTGATTTCGGCTCAGGTCCTGATCTCAAGGCTCATGAGTTAGAGCCCCGCATCAGGCCCCGAGCTAATGGCACAGAAGCCTGCTTGGGATTCTCTCTCCCCCTCTGCCCCTCCTCCACTCATGCTCATGCACTCTCAAAATAAATAAGCCTTAAAAAAAACACAACCGAGTATTTTATTATACAACAAACTGTCCTTCAGGAATGAGGGAGAAATTAAGACAGCCCCAGATTAGCAAAAACTGAAGGACTACATCACTAGTCCTGCCCTTCAAGAAATGCTAAAGGGAGTCCTTCAAGTTGAAATGGAAGAACAGACCGTAATAACCCAAAGTCATGTGAAAATACAAAATTCTCCAGCAAAGGTATATATATGACAAATGAAAAATTGTAATGTTGTCATTTTGGTTCTTATCTTCACTTTTTACTCCTCCATAGGATATCAAGGACAAAATCGTACAAGTAATTCTACATCTACATTAGCATCTACATTAGTGCGTTCGTAACATATGATGGAACCTGTGACATCAATAATCTAAGGGGGGGAAGTGAGGTAAAGATACAGGATTTTTACATGTAAGTGAAGTGAAGTAATCAATTTAGATACATTGTTATAACTTTAGGATGTTATATGTAATCCTCATTGTAACCACAAAGAAAATATATATGGAATATACATAGAAGGAAATGAGAAGGGACTCAAAACTAGTCATGACTGGAAAAAAATCATCTGAAGACAAACGCAGGAAGGAAGGATAGAAATGAAGGATAAAGAAGCCACAGGAAGTACAGAAAATAAATAAAATGGCAATATTAAGTGCTCCCCTGTCAGTAATTAACTGCAAATGGATGAAACTCCTCATTTAAAAATCACAACTTGACAGAATGGATTAAAAAAACAGGACTGACCCAGTTATATGCTGTCTGTAAGGGACTCACCACAGACGCAAGACCATGCATAGACCGAAAGTGCAAGGATGGAAAAACTTATTCCATGCCAATAGTAAACCCAAAAGAGAACAGGAACAGCTACACTATTATCAGACAAAATAGACTTTAAATTAAAAACTTTTACAAGTGATAAAGAAGGACACTAAATAATTATAAAGGGGTCAATTCACAAGTATATAATGACTATACACATATGCACACATCACAGATCTGAAATATATAAAGCAAACATTGACAGAATATACTGATAACTCCTATAATTCATCAACAATCAAAAAAAGCCACCAATTTTAAGATAAACAAGCAACTTGAATAGACTTTTCTCCAAAGAAAGTATATAATGGTCAATAAGCACATGACAAGATGTTCAGCATTAATAATCATTAGGGAAATGCAAATCAAAATCCCATGAGGTATACTCTCACACCCATTAGGATAAATACTAAAAAGAAAGAAAGGAAAGGAGGGAGAGAGGAAGGGAGAAAGAAAGAAAGAGAGAAAGAAAGAAAGAAAGAAAGAAAGAAAGAGACGGAGAGAAAGAAAGAGAGTGAGAAAGAAAGAAGAAAGGGAGGGAGGGAGAAAATAACAGTTACTGGTGGGTGCAGATTTGGAGACATTGGAACCCTTGTGTAGTTGATAAGATTGTAAAATGGTGTAGCCACTATGGAAAACAACCTGACTGTTCCCTCAAAAAAATTAACAGAATTACCATATGATCCAGCAATTCTATTCTGCATATATACTCAGGAAAGCAGGATCTTAAAGAGATATTTGCATACACCCTTGTCCATAAGAGAATTATTCATAGTAGCCAAAAAAAGGTAAAAGAAACGCATTTCCATTGATGAATGAATGGATAGACAAAATATGGTATATACATACAAGGGAATATTATTCAACCTTAAAAGTTCAAAGAAAGACAATTCACATCCACAGCTAGACAGCAGAATGGTACTCAGCAGGGGTTGTCATAGGGGACAATGGAGACTTATTGTTTTGTGGGTACAGAGCTACAGTTTTACAAGATGAAAATATTTCTGGAGATGGACAATAATTATGGTGACACAACTGAATGTACTTAAGACTACTGACCTATACATCTAAGATGGTAAAATTTATGTTATGTGTGTTTTACCACTATTTAAACATTGTTTAAGCAGCCGGGGGGAGGGGGTACACATTATTTATAATGGAGCAAAGATATGGATTATGGCAGATTTCTTGTTGCAAATAATATAAGCTAGAAGGTAATGGAGTACCATCTTTAAAATACTGGAAGAAAAGAAAGCTGTTAGCCTATGGTTCTATTACCTGCAAAACTATCTTTCAAAAATGAAGGCAAGACTTCCTCAGACATGCAAAAGCTGGAACAATTCATCACCTACAGATTCTTACAACAAGAAATATTAAAGGAAGTTCTTCAGAACAAAGGAAAATGATTCCAGATGCATCTCTGGATCTACACAAAGAAATGAAGCACACCAGAAACAGTAACTATACAAGTATATCACAACTTTTCTTAGTATTTAAATCTCCTGAAGGATCATTAACTGGAATAGAAAACAAACAGGAATGTGATCAACATATCCATATCGACTGTCTTATTAAATGTAAATGGTCTAAATAATCCAATTAAAAGGCAGCGATTTTCAGAATGGCTAAAAAAGCCAAACCTAACTCTATGCTGCCTACAAGAAATACTCTTCAATTATAAAGACACAGATATAGCTTAAAAGTAAACATATAGAAAAAGGTACACTATGATAATACTACTCAATTATTGAAATGGCTATGCTTATTTTTTTTGAAATGGCTGTATTTTTATAAGACAAAATTTCAAAGATTTTCAGAGCAAAGAACAGGACCAGAGATAAACAAGATCATATCATAATGATAAATTCATCAAAAGTCAAAACAATTCTGTTTATGTACTTAACAGATTGATACAACATGAAACAAAAAATTACAGAATTTCAAAGAGATACAGGCAAACCCACAATTACAGAGATTTTAATATCCTCTCAGCAACTGATAGAACAAGTCAAAAGAAATTGAGTAGGGATTTTTTTAAGATTTTAAAATTCTACCCACCAATTTGATACATATGAAACATTTTACCCAACAACAGAATATGCGTTTTTTACAAAGGCACATCTTCCCCTCCCACAATGGAATTAAATAAGGAATCGATAAAAGGAAGATCCTTTTGAAAATCCCCAAATATTTGGAAACTATAAACTGTGGGTCAAAAAAATAAGTCAAAAGAGAAAATAAGTATTTTTAACTGAAAGAAAATAAAAACAATATATCAAAGGGTATGATATGCTGCTAAAGCAGTACATGAAGGGAAATGAATGGTGATAAAAGCCTTTAATAAAAAAGAAGGGTCTCGCAGGCCAGAAAGGAGTGGCAGGATATATTCAATGTGTTGAATTGGAAAAATATGCAGCCAAAAATTCTTTGTCTAGCAAGGCTGTCATTCAAAATAGAAGGAGAGATCAAAAGTTTCCCAAACAAAAATTAAAGGAGTTCGTGACCACCAAACCAGCCCTGCAAGAAATTTTAAGGGGGACTCTCTGAGTGGAGAAAAGACAAAATACATATACATACACACACACACACACACACGTGTGTGTGTGTGTATGTATATATGTATACATGTATATATATAAACAAGACCAAAAGCAACTAAGACTAGAAAGGACCAGAGAACACCACCAGAAACTCCAACTCTACAAGCAACATAATGACAATAAATTCGTGTCTTTCAGTACTCACTCTAAACATCAATGGACTAAATGCTCCAATCAAAAGACATAAGGTAACAGAATGGATAATAAAACAAGATCCATCTATATGCTATTTACAAGAGACCCACTTTAGACCTAAAGACAACCTTCATTGAAAATAAGGGGATGGAGAACCATCTATCATGCTAATGGTCAACAAAAGAAAGCCAAAGTAGCCATACTTACATCAGACAATCTAGACTTTAAAATACAGACTGTAACAGATGAAGAAGGGCATTATATCATAAAATTAAGGGGTCTATCCACCAAGAAGACCTAACAATTGTAAACATTTATGCTCCAAATGTGAAAGCACCCAAATATATAAATCAATTAATCACAAACATAAAGAAACTCATTGATAATAATACCATAATAGAAGGGGACTTCAACACCCCACTTACAGCAATAGAGAGATCATATAATCAGAAATTCAACAAGGATACAATGGCTTTGAATGACACACTGGACCAGATGGACTTAACAGATATATTCACAACATTTTATCCTACAGCAGTGGAATATACATTCTTTTCCAGTGCACATGGAACATTCTCCAGAATAGATCACATACTGGGACACAAATCAGCTCTCAAGTAGTACAAAAAGGTAGAGATCATACAGTACATATTTTCAGACCACAACACTATGAAACTCAAAATCAACCACAAGAAAAAAAAAATGGAAAGATAACCAATACTTGGAGACTAAAGAACATCCTACTAAAGAATGAATGGGCTAACCAAGAAGTTAAAGAGGAAATTAAAAAGTACATGGAAGCCAATGAAAATGGTAACATCAAAACCTCCAGGACACAGCCAAGGTGGTCATCAGAGGGAAGTATAAAGCAATCCAGACCTTCCTAAAGAAGGAAGAAAGGTCTCAGGTACACAACCTAACGATACA
Source organism: Panthera uncia (assembly GCF_023721935.1). Classification (NCBI taxonomy): domain Eukaryota; kingdom Metazoa; phylum Chordata; class Mammalia; order Carnivora; family Felidae; genus Panthera; species Panthera uncia. Next base: position 6,484,334 of record NC_064815.1, read on the forward strand.
CCTGAAAGAGCTGGAAAAAGAACAGCAAATAAAACCCAAAACCAGCAGATGATGGGCAAAATAATGATTAGAGCAGAAATCAATGCTATCAAAACAAACAAACATAAACAAACAAAAAACAAAACAGTAGAACAGATCAATGAAACCAGAAGATGGTTCTTTGAAAGAACTAACAAAAATGATAAACCTCTAGCCAGTTGGATCAAAAAGAAAAAGGAAAGGACCCAAATAAATAAAATCAAGAAGGAAAGAGGAGAGATCACAACAAACACTGCAGAAATACAAACAATAGTAAGAAAATATATGAGCAATTATACACCAATAAAATGGGCAATCTGGAAGAAATGGACAAATGCCTAGAAACATATACACTACCAAAACTGAAACAGGAAGAAACAGAAAATTTGAACAGACCCATAACCAGTAAAGAAATCGAATTAGTAATCAAAAAGCTGCCAAAAAACAAGAGTCCAGGGCCAGATGACTTTCCAGGGGAATTCTACCAAACATTTAAGGAAGAGTTAACACCTATTCTCTTGAAGCTGTTCCAAAAAATAGAAATGGAAAGAAAACTTCCAAACTCTTTCTATGAAGCCAGCATTACCTTGATTCCAAAACCAGGCAAAGACCCCATTAAAAAGGAGAACTATAGACCAATTTCCCTGATGAACATAGATGCAAAAATCCTCAAAAAAATATTAGCCAACCAGATACAACAATACATGAAAAAAATTATTCACCACGACCAAGTGGGATTTATACCTGGGATGCGGGGCTGGTTCAATATCTGCAAAACAATCAATGTGATTCATCACATCAATAAAAGAAAGGACAAGAACCACATGATCCTTTCAATAGATGGAGAGAAAGCATTAGACAAAATACAGCATCCTTTCTTGATAAATACCCTCAAAGTAGGGCTAGAAGGATCATACCTCGAGATCATAAAAGCCATATATGAAAAACCGAATGCTAATATCATCCTCAATGGGGAAAAGTGGAGAGCTTTCCCCGCTAAGGTCAGGAACAAGACAGGGATGTCCACCCTTGCCACTGTTATTCAACATAGTATTGGAAGTCTTAGCCTCAGCAATCAGATAACACAAAGAAATAAAAGGCATTCAAATCATCCAGGAGGAAGTCAAACTTTCACTCTTCGCAGATGACATGATACTCTATATGGAATACCCAAAAGGTTCCACCAAAAAACTGCTAGAACTGATCCGTGAATTCAGCAAAGTTGCAGCATACAAAATCAATGCACAGAAATTGGTTGCATTCCTATACACCAATAATGAAGCAACAGAAAAACAAGGAATCAATCCCATTTACAATTGCCCCAAAACCCATAAAATACCTAGGAATAAATCTAACCAAAGAGGTGAAAAATCTATACACTGAAAACTATAGAAAGCTTATGAAAGAAACTGAAGAAGACACACACAAAAAAATGGAAAAATATTTCATGGTCCTGGATAGGAAGAACAAATATTGTTAAAATATCAATACTACCCAGAGCAATCTACATATTCAATGCAATCCCTATCAAAATAACACCAGCATTCTTCACAGAGCTACAACAAACAATCCTAAAATTTGTATGGAACCAGAAAAGACCCCAAATAGCCAAAGCAACTTTGAAAAAGAAACCCAAAGCAGGACGCATCACAATCCCAGACTTCAAGCTGTATTACAAAGCTGTAATCATCAAGACAGTATGGTACTGGAACAAAAACAGACACTCAGATCAGTGCAACAGAATAGAGAACCCAGAAATGGACCCACAAACGTATGGCCAACTAATTTTTGACAAAGCAGGAAAGAATAAACAATCAGCAAGTGGTTCTGGGAAAACTGGACACTGACATGCAGAAAAATGAACATGGACCACTTTCTTACACCATACACAAAAACTCAAAATGGATGAAAGACCTAAACGAAAGACAGGAAGCCATCAAATCCTCGAGGAGAAAGCAGGCAAAAACCTCTTTGACCTCGGCCACACCAACTTCTTACTCAACATGACTCCGGAGGCAAGGGAAACAAAGGCAAAAATGAACTATTGGGATCTCATCAAAATAAAAAGCTTCTGCACAGCGAAGGAAACAATCAGCAAAACTAAAAAGCAACCGACAGAATGGGAGCAAGTATTTGCAAACGACTTATCAGATAAAGAGTTAATATCCAAAATCTATAAAGAACTTCCCAACTCAACATCCAAAAAAACAATCCAGTGAAGAAAAGGGCAAAAGACATGAATAGACACTTCTCCAAAGAAGACATCCAGATGGCCAACCGACACATGAAAAAATGCTCCACATATCACTCATCATCCAGGAAATACATATTAAAACCATAATGAGATACCACCTCACACCAGTCAGAATGGCTAAAATGAACAACTCAGGCAACAACAGATGTTGGCAATGATGCAGAGAAAGAGGATTTCTTTTGCATTGCTGGTGGGAATGCAAACTGGTGCAGCCACTCTGGAAAACAGTGTGGAGGTTCCTCAAAAAACTAAAAATAGAACACCTTACAACCCAGCAATTGCACTATTAGGTGTTTATCCAAGGAACACAGGTGTGCTGTTTCAAAAGGGCACATGCACCCCAATGTTTATAGCAGCACTATCAACAACAGCCAAAGTATGGAAAGAGCCCAAATGTCCATCGATGGATGAATGGATAAAGAAGATATATATGCAATGGAGTATTACTTGGCAATCAAAAAGAATGAAATCTTGCTATTTGCAACTACGTGGATGGAACTGGAGGGTATTATGCTAAGTCAAATTAGTCAGAGAAAGACAAATATCGTATGACTTCACTCATATGAGGACTTTAAGAGACAAAACAGATGAACATAAGGGAAGGGAAGCAAAAATAATATAAAAACAGGAAGGGGGACAAAACATAAGAGACTCTTAAATACAGAGAACAAACAGGGTTGCTGGAGGGGTTGTGGGAGGGGCGATGGGCTAATGGGTAAGTGGCACTAAAGTATCTACTCCTGAAATCATTGTTGGACTATATGCTAAGTAACTTGAATGTAAATTAAAAAAAAAAATTAAAATTTTTTTAAATAAAAAAAAAGAAGGGTCTCAAATCAATGGCTTCAGTGTCCATCTTAAAAAACTGGAAAAATAAAAGCAGATTAAACCTAAATTAAGTAGAAGAAAGTAAATAATAAAGGTCAAAACCAAAATACACAAAATAGAAACACAGGAAAGCAATAGCAAAGAAAATGGAAGTAGAAGCTGGTCCCTGGAGAAGATCAAATGGATAAACCTCTACCAAATTACCGATATCAGGAATGAGGGAGGTGACATCAGACCGATTCCACAAACAGGAAGTGGATAATAAGGCATTATCATGAAAAACTTTATGTTGGTATTTCAACAACTTAGATGGAACAATTTCCTTGAAAGATGCCAACTGCAAAAGCTAACTTAAGAATAAATATATAACAACTAAGGGGCACCTGGAAGGCTCAGCCGGTTAAGCATCCAACTTTGGCTCAGGTCATGATCTCATGGTTCGTGGGTTCAAGCCCCGCATCGGGCTCTGTGCTGACAGCTCAGAGCCCGGAGGCTGCTTAAGGTTCTGTCTCCTTCTCTCTCTGCCCTTCCTCTGCTTGCACTGTCTCGCACGCACTCTCAAAAATAAAATAAAAACAGTATAAAAAAAAAAAAAAAAGGGCCCTGATTCCAAGTATAGATACAATTGGGGTTAGGGTTTAAAAAAAAAAAAAGAAGGAGAAGAAGAAGAAAAAGAAATAGATAACCTGATTAGACCGGTATCTAAGAAAGAAATGAAATTAATAGTGAGTGAAAAACCTTTTCACAAGGGAAACCCCAGGCCCAGAGGCCTTTCCTGGTGAATTCTACCAGTCGTTTATGGAAGAAATAATACCAGTTCCATACAAACTCTCCTAGAAAATTGAAAAGGAGGGAATACTTCCTTTACTGTAAGAATACTTCTTTATTCTTCATGTCAGTATCACCCTGACACCAAAGCTTGAAAGAGACATTACTAGAAAAGTCAACTACTGACCAGTATCTTTATGAACATGCACAATTTCTAAACAAATTTTTAGGAAATTGGATGCAACAATATATAAAAACATAATGCATCATGAGATAAATGGAGTTTACCTGAGGAATGTGGGGATGGTTGAACATTTGAAAAACATGTAATTCAGCATATTAAGAAACTAAAAAAAATTTAAAGCCATGGTCATCTCAATAGGCAGAAGAAAACATGATGAAATCTGACATTCATTCCTGATTTTTTTTAAAAAATCACCCAACAAAGTGGCAAAAGAAGGAAACTTTCTCCACCTAATAAAGGGCAAACCCACAGCAGCTAACATCACACTTAAAATTGAAACACTGAATGGTTTCTCTTCAACATCAGAAATTAGCCAAGCCTGTCTCTCGCCACTTCTACTCAACAGTGTACTGAAAGTTTTAGCCAATAAAGAAAAATAAAGATTAAAAAGGAAGACATAAAATGCAGGATTCACAGATGACATGACTCTCTGTGCAGAAATCTGGAGGAATGTACCACAATACAACTAACACGTGAGTTTGACACGATGGCAGAATGTCAGGTTGATGCAAGAAACTTAAGTGTATTTCTAGCTACCAGTAATGAACAATCAGGAACTGAAATTTTTAAAATAATATCATTTATAATAGCATCAAAAATATGAACTACATATGGATAAATCTGACAAAAGATGTAACAGATGTGGACACTGAAAACTACAAAACACTGTTCACATTAAAGAACACCAACAAAAAACAAGAGATGTATCATGTTCATGAACTGGGAAACTCAGTACTGACAACATGTCAGTTTTCTCCAGAATGACCTACAGTTTCAATGGAATCCCAGCAGGCTCTTTGGAGAAACTGTTACCGGGTTCCCAGATCCACAAGAAAATGCAAAGGAACTAAAATAATCAAAAAGAAGAACAAAGTTGGGATACCAACACTACCCTGATTGCAAGACTTACAAAGCTATGGTAATTAAGACAGTGTGGAATTGGTGTAAAAACAGACAAAGAGATCAAGGGAACAAAATAGAGCCCAGAAGTAGGCATATGAACAACTTATTTTCAACACAGGTACAAAGGAAATCAGTGGAGAAAAGACAGGATTTACAACAAAAGATACCGGAACGATTTTATCTCTATACACAAAAAAGTGAACTTCAGTTCATAATTTACATCATATACCAAATTAACTCTAAAGGGATCATTTTTGCCAAACTTTAAATTACAAAACTTTCTATAGGAAAATACTTTGTGCTTTTGAGTTGGGCAAAGATTTCTTTTATATATACATCAAGAAAAGAATGATGTGTGGGGCACCTGGGTGGTTCTGTCGGTTGAACTTCTGACTTCAGCACAGGAGTTCAAGCCCCACATTGGGCTCACTGCTGTCAGCACAGGGCCTGTTTCGGATCCTCTGTCCCCCTCTCTCTGCCCCTTTCCTGCTTGTGCTCATTCTCTCTCTCAAAAATAAACAACAACAACAAAAAAGAATGATGAGCATAAGAACACACAGTGGATGTCATCAAAAGTTAAAACTTCTCCTAAAAGGACACTGTTAAGGGAATGAAAAGAGCCACAGGAGAAAATATTGAAAATCAAATTTCTGATGAAGTAATGGTATCCAGAATAGATCAAGAACTTGCTCAATTCGATAAGAAAAGAAACCACCCAATAAAACAATGCAGAAGGAATTTTTTTTTTAATGTCCTGGCAGGAGCATGCCTTTTCTTTTTATAATTATTTGTTTTTTTGGGGGGAGGGAGGGAGGGGGAGAGAATAAGCAGGGGAGAGAATAAGCAGGGGAGAGGCAGAGAGAGGGAGAGTAAGAGAATCCCAAGCAGGCTCCTTGCTGTCAGTGCAGAGCCTGACTCGGGGCTCAAATTCATGAATGGTGCAATCATAACCTGGGCTGAAATCAAGAATCAGACGCTCAACGGACCGAGACACCCAGACACCCCAGGGCAGAAGAGATTTGAACAGACACTTCTCCAAAGACCAATGAGTAGTAACACATGAAGAAATGCTCAACATCATTAGTCACTAGAGAAACACAGATTAAAACCACCATGAGATTCCATCCCACACCTGTTAGGATGGCTAAATTTAAAAGACTGACTCTACCAAGCACTGGTGAGAACTGGAACTTTCTTACCCAGCTGGTAGGAATGTGAAAGGCACAACCACCTTGGGAAACAGTTTACCAATTTTTTAAAAAGATAAGCATACAGGGGCGCCTGGGTGGCTCAGTAGGCTAAATGAATGACTCATGATCTCAGCTCAGGTCTTGATCTCAGGGTTGTGAGTTCAAGCCTTGCACTGGAGTCTACACTGGGCATGACGCCTTCTTAAAAAGAAAAAAAATAAATAAATAAACACACGATCCAGCCATCTCACTCCTTTGTATTTAACCAAGATGCATGAAAGCCTTTCAATGTCCTTTCAAAAGCCTGTACATGAAATGTTCATGGGTTCATGGTAGCGTTATCTGTAATCGCTCTCAACTGGAAACAACGTAAATATCCATGCCACTCAGCAGTAACAAGGAATGGATTCTTGCACATGAAATCGTGTATGATATGGATGAATCTTAAAATAAGTATGTTGAGTGAAAGAAACCAGGAGAAAAAAAAATACATGCTGTTTGATTCCATTTATGTAAAACTCTAGGATATGGAAACTAACATAGAGACAGAAAGCAGAATAGTAGTTGCTGAAAGATGAGAGAAAAAGATTCTAAGATGACAGTAACAACCAATCCCCAAAAAACCAAACAGCCCAACTCAAAAGAAAGAAGCCACTCTCGATTTCTACAGGTGTTTTTACCTGAATGGAACTAGTGGCTTCTATTTGAGATAAGCTGAGGTCTGGATGTAGTGTTTGTACTTTCTCCAAATATTTGCCCCTGTGTTATTTTTAGAGAGGGCAGAAGATTACACAGCACTCACTAATATACCATGACAACCAGCAAAACACAGAGGCAAACACCAGAGCAACCATTCACACTTCCAGCACCGAAGTGCCCAGAAAGCAGCTACGGACTCAAAGCATCACAAGAAAACACAGTGACAGCTTTTTAAGAACGGTGAGGGACAGAACCATGAGAAAGAGCAACCCTAAAAAGTTTCCCGTAAAATCTTATTCAACGTTTCCCTAGGAGAAATTCGCACATGTCCATAATGGAATGGGGGGAAAGTCACGTTTCACATTCGACATCTTTGCCCCCAAGTTTTACATACGTATTTATGTTTTCACAGGACGAAAATAAAACCACCAGGGGAAAACGCAAAAGGTATGTTCTGCTCTGTAAGTAGATGTCTCTTCACATTTGTTCTCATTTCCTTCCGCCCGTTTATCTTTTCCAGTTGCCAAGAACAGCCCTGGGAATAATCACCTCCCACACCCAAATCTGGGGATATGATAATTGGCGTCGGATGACAGGAGATGACATTTTTAAAGTCACTTTGAACTTCATAACATACATGTAATCTTTAAGCATGTAAACACTGCTTCTGCTCCTACATTTAAGGGAAGGGGGTGTATATGGAAGGTGGCCCAATTACAAGCATAAATTCACCAAAACTCTGTATTGGTTAAAAAAAAAAAAAAATTGCAACCCAGGAGATCAAGTGTCATTTATGTAACAGTCATCTTCAAACACAAGGCCCAGAAAATGGTCTCTATCAATCAAAATGACTTCATGGTTAATATGAATCAAGATGTGAGTTTTTAAAAACCCATATAATATTAATAAAGCTAAGGGAAAATAAATTATTTGCTGCATTGACAAACACACCCCATGTATCATTCACAGGAGATGTTGGTACTACTTTACACAAAGTGCAGTATTTGCAAAAGAACCAGTTTGGGACATTCACATATTGTCTCTCACAAGCTTATAATACTGAAAAGAACCAAAGACGTTTGTTCACTTTGCACCAACACACCCGTACCCAAAACGCAGGTCTCAACCAGCTGAGAGGACCTCGGCCATGCGGCACACAGAGCTTGTGACTGATTGTCTCTGCTTCTTCACAACCAACTCCACACAAACTTAAACATGAGAGACTCAGGGTGCCTGGGTGGCTCAGTCGGTTAAACGTCCACTTCAGCTCAGGTCATGATCTCGTGATTCGTGGGTTCGAGTCCTGCATCAGGCTCTGTGCTGACAGCTCAGAGCCTGGAGCCTGCTTCGGATTCTGTGTCTCCTTGTCTCTCTGCCCCTCCCTGGCTCACACTCTGTCTGTCTCTCTCTCTCTTAAAAATAAATAAACATTAAAAAAAAAAAAAAAAAAGACTTTAAAAATCAGAGACTCAAGGGGCACCTGGGTGGCTCAGGTGGCTGAGCATCTGACTCTTTGTTTCAGCTCAGGTCACAATCTCACCATTTGTGGGTTCAAGCCTCACATCGGGCTCTGCTGCTGGCAACACGGGGCCTGCTTAGGATTCTGTCTCCCTCTCTCTCTGCCCCTCCATGGCTCGTTCTCTCTGTCCCTCTCAAAACAATAATTAGATAATTTTTAAAAATACATTATTTATTTTTTTTTTCTTTTTAATGTTTATTTGTTTTTGAGAGAGAGAGTGTGAGAGCATGAGCAGGGGAAGGGCAGAGAGAAGGAGACACAGAATCTGAAGCAGGCTCCAGGCTCTGAGCTGTCAGCACAGAGCCCGACATGGAGCTCAAACCCACAAAATGTGAGATCATGACCTGAGCCGAAGTCAGACGCTTAACCAGCTGAGCCATCCAGGCACTGCTAAAAAAATTTTTTTAATGAGAGCCTCAAACAGAGCCAGTATTGTTCCTGTAGCCTGGTAGCACAGACAGCAGCTCACTCACCACCAAACGGATGTTTGCTCAAGGCTGCTAAAAAGCAACAGAAAAGTTATGTTAGGAAAGCAAAGACCCTGACATCTCTGCTAAAGAACCCTCCACACACATGCATAAGGAGTCCCAAGCAAAGATACAAGAGCAGCACTGTGTGTAATGAAGAAAAATTCAAAACAACCCCAGCCAGATGGGAATTAATAGAACCGCTACAGTCACCCAGCACACTAGAGCATGGCAGTTAAAAGGAATTAGAGCCATAGGGAATGATACCGCTGGACATCTGATGCTTTGTGGAGCTTTTAAAAAGACGAGCTACATAACATGTACAACAGGAGGGATACATAACATGTATCACTGGAGGGAAGATAAATCCCACCCCGAACACTATACTTCCCATGTATAAATACACATCAACACAAAACAAAACAAAAAGATACAGAATGACCCAAAATAAACTCCTAATAAGATGAGGGGAAGCAGGGGAAGGGAGAGCTGGGAGCGTAGGGCCCCCTGCTACACAAAGAACAAATAATAAGAGAAATAGCAATTTTCTTCTCCATTACTTTCTGCCTTTTTTACGTATACATAAAAGCACCATCAATGCTACATGCTAATGTCTGTACCTCAGATAATCTGACCTTTTTAGAGCTTATCCGAAAAAGCAAAAAAGAAAAAGAGCAAAACTTATTATTCACAGCTGCCAACTCGAGCTTATTCTAGTTCTGGAATGAACCTACTGAAACATGACTTCCCGAGGTTAGAGGTTCTAAGATTGATCTGATGAGATGATACCAGGGCATTCTGTACAACTCTAATGTCTCTGCAGAAAATTTTAATTTACATCTTTGTAACCTTTGGTGTACGGTTGGCATTATTTGTGGAAGGGTGTTGAAGCAATGATCCCCTTTCTGAACCAGGAGACCATTGCTTCTTCTGAAAGTTGTCACCGAGATTACACTGACAACACATCCTCCTTCAACCCTCCTCCAGATGTGTCCTGCGGGGGCCCCCACCATTCCTTCACATGGATGGCAGGCCAAAAGGAGGTGAACACGGTTACCACAAGCATCCCACCTACTCCTCCACTGAAAATCACAGGAAATTCACATAATGAAATGCAAAGGAAATGAATTTAGACTCCAAGACCCAGAGGCACCAGCAAGAAGCAACTGTGAAATGAAATATTCAACTTCCTCCATACTGACCTACAGATTCCATGCACTCCCCATTAAAATCCCAGCAGGCATGTGTCGAAACTGATGAGCGGTTTCTACTAATCATACGGAAATGCAAAGGACTAGAATGCAAGAAACAATTCTGGAAAAGAAGAATGAAGATGGAGGGTTTATAACATTTGATTTCAGCACTCACCGGAAAACACAAGCATCAGGACTGGGGGGTAACTGGCCTGCAAATAAGCATTCTCATCAACAAAACACAGCACACACTCCAGAAACAGACCACAAATACACAGGAAACTGAATTTTAACACAGGTACTGCCACAATTCCATGGGGAGAGGATAATCATTTCAACCAATGGTGCTGTAACAATTTGATAGCCATCTGGGAAAAGCATGAACATCAAACCATACCTCACACCATACAGATAAATGGACTCAAAACGGATCACAGGCCTAAATGTAAAACGTCAAACGATAAAAATTCCAGAAAACCTTGGTGACCTAAGTACACATGACCTACCTCGACATGACCTGGGGAGTCCTTTCTTAGAAAGGACGTAACAAGCATGAAACATAAAAGGAAAAAAAAAAAAAAAAAAAAAAAAAAAAAAAAAAGAAGGATAAAGCAGACTACATTGAAACTAAAAGTTCCTGCCCTTTGAAAGACATCTTCAAGACTTGACAAGGCAAGCCCCAGACTTGGTGAAAATAGTCACAACCTAGGCATCTGACAAAAGACTTGTATCCAGATTATACAACCGACTCTAGGGATTCCGTAATAGAAAGACAAACGAGCTATAAAAACAGGCAGAAGATTTGAGCAGCCACTTCACAGAAGATGTACTCAGCGGCTAATGGGCCCAGGAAGAGGCGCTTACCAGGGAAATGCACATCACAATGAGATACAACCACGTACCCACCAGAAGAGCTAAAATTAAAAAGCCCAGGTCCCTTACTCGGGGTGTCCTATGCCTGCTCCGTTCACAGCCTGGCCCCTACCTAGTATTTGAGGTGCTCAGCCCGCTGGGAAACATGGACTTTCTCCCAGAAAGTAATGAAGGCAGGCTGTGTTCTCTGGCTCCAGCCTTGGGCTCTAACCCACCAAGACTAACAGCGCGGTCGCTGGCATGCTGGGAGGAGCTGAGGAAGCTTTTGTTTAGGCTCGATTTAGGTTATCAGTAAAAACCTGATGTCATTAACTCAGGTGACCTAAGTATCCAAGCTTAAGGGTTTCCCTGCCATCTTCTTCATGCAAATGAATCTCTCCAAGATCTTTTTTTTTTTTTTTTTTTGAGAGACAGCAAGCTGGGGAGGGGCAGAGAAAGAGAGGGGGACTGAGGATCCAAAGCAGGCTCTGTACTGCCAGCAGTGAGCCCAACGTGGGGCTCAAACTCGGGAACCATGAGATCGTGACCTGAGCTGAAGTCGGACGCTCAACCGAATGAGGCACCCAGACGCCCCCAAGATCCTTTAAAGGAGGGGTTCTCAAAGTGAGGGCCAGGACCGGCAGCATCAGCATAACATGGGAGTTTGTCGGAAAGGCTGCCCCACGGTCCCCATATGGGTCTGCGTCTTCCCAAGATGTGGGGGTCCCAGTGAGATGTGCGGCTAAGGTTGCGACGAAGGCTCCCGTTAAAAAGTGTGGGTGGAGGCCCTCCCGGACTATCAAATGCCGCTAAAATGGGGGCAGCACACATGAGTCAGGGCAGCCAGGACCCAGGCAAGGGCTGTATCAGGAGTTTGGCCTGCAAGGAGAGAGGGTCCCAGAGAGAACTTGAGTTTTTCAAGCCACATCAACCTGGGGGACGGGCACAGAGAAACAAAAAAAAGTACAGGAAAAAAAGAGAAAGATTTAAAACTAGATATTTTTTTCTAAAATGGAAAAAAAAAAGTGACATTTCAACACAAAAGAAATGCAAATGCTCATGAATTATTCAGATCCAGGTGACTTGAATATATAGACAGAACAAAAAGATCAAAAGTATTCCATCCTATCCCCTGGCTTGGTCACCAGATCAGCAGACCCTGGTTTCTCACCCGGCATGCATGCGGGAGGCCTGGGGTTGGGGTCACATTGATTCTGTGCCATCATCTGCCCCAGGGCCTTTGTTAGGACGCAGAAAAGAGGAAACGTTCACTGGATTTAAGCTCTTTCTGCAAGAGTGAACAATGAACAACTCCCATCACCAAGGAATTCAAAGTTTCTGCTTCCTCTGAAAAGGAGTCCAAACAAGTTCAGTGTCAGGACAATCCTGGAACTGTGGTTGGAGGGCACTGGCCAAGGAGGTTCCCCAGAACCACGAGGAGGACCGCGCTGAAATAAACCCTGAATGTTAATTCCTTCCATAATACGTTTTGAGGACCTACCTTGTGCAGGTACCGCTCTGGGACACTGGAACCTGGACAGACCCTCCGTCCACGTGTACAAGCTCTGTGGCCTCTTGCGCGTCTTCTGCCTGGCAGATTAAGTCAAGTCAGACCACCCAGCTCACAGAAGGTGGGAGGGCCAGCCTCTCTCAGGGCCCCTCCGATCCTGGACACCTGGGGCATCCCACCTGCCCAACAAGCTACAGATGCTCCTCTATTATTCTGCTCCCTCCCTTCCCTCACAAGACAAAACTGAAAAACAGCACCTGTTAAGAGACTGATTCCTGCTCCACCTGCCCGGTTAGTTCTGGGCTCTGCTCCCATGTGAATTTCCTTCATTTGCTAATTTCTTTTAACTTTGGCTAAGCCTCTGCCACTTCTGCACAATCATCCCAACTGCTCAACCCAAAAAAGGAGGGAGACACTGGCACCAATTTTATCCTCAACTAGTCAGAGGCATTGCTCAGTAAGAAATGTTTTAATTCTGAAAATGTTCTTGAGTTTTCTATTTAAAAATGTTTATAAAATTTTGGAAATTATTATTAATTTTTTGGACGTGTATTCATTGTTGAGAGACAGAGCACGAGCAGGGGAGGGGCAGAGAGACAGGGAGACACAGAATCTGAAGCAGGCTCCAGGCTCCGAGCTGTCAGCACAGAGCCCGATGTGGGGCTGAGATCACAAACCTTGAGATCATGACCTAAGCCGAAGTCAAACATTTAACCGACTGAGTCACTCAAGTGCCCCAAATTTGATAATTTTTATTTATTTTGAGACAGAGAGGGGGGGGGAGAGGGGGAGAGAGAGAGAGGGAGGGAGGGGGAGAGAGAGAGAGAAGGAGAGGGAGAGAGAGAGAATAAGCAGGGGAGGGGCAGAGAGAGAGAGAGAGATAGAGAATCCCAGCACAGGGCTCCATCCCACTAACCTTGAGATCATGACCTGAGCCAAACTTGGACGTTTACCAACTGACCCACCCAGGTGCCCCAATTTTTTTTTTAATTAGGGAGCTGCGGTGAGGTTTGCAGAAAGATCTCACACACTGGGTGCAGTGTCTCAGGGTTCCTGTCCCAGTGTCTGAGGGTAAGTGTTGGTGCCTTTTCCACTCACCGTCCCAAACCATGACATTTAAAGCAACTTGGTGAACACAACTTCCCGGTATTTAAGTTTCCTATTTGCCTATACAGTTGAGTAGTTGAGTAGTGTCCTAATGTATGTCTTCATATGCCCTACAAGCATCACTGGTACCAGACGGGAAAGATGCATATAGCAGAACGTTCTGTGCAGCAAAAGAGCTGCGGACAACATAAAGCTACTTCCCAGAAACTGATTAAATCAACTGCGATAGAGCCCCTCAAAAGGAAACCACTATTAGCTAATTAACCACTAATAGCTATTAAAGAGAATAAGGTAACCCATCCTTGTAGAATGGTCATATTACCGTATATACTGTAGTATATATAATTTACAATATTGGGTTATGCATAATATTAACGAAACACAGATTAGTGTTTGTTAAATAATCCACTGTCACTTGTGATTATTTTCTATGACTACAAGCCGCTGTATTAATATACATCATACATCCATTCATGAAAAATCCAAGAGAACTGCAGAGTCGGTCCATGTGTATAAAAATAAGTTTGAATACGTACATACATTTGAGTATATAAGTATGAATGTGTCTATCAGTTGTCTGGCGCAGCCGGGCTCAGCCTTTCCGGCGCATCAGCATCGCCTGGAGGGCTAGTGAAAGCCCACGTTGCCTGGCTCCACCATCGGGTGTGATTTGGCAGGTGCCGGTGAAACCGCCAAGTCGCAGGGCGGCAAGCTCCCAGGTGATGGCGCTGCTCCGGGACGAGGCAGACACCCTGGGCTTAACCGCGGCAATCGGGGGAAAGGAGCTTTGAGCTTATTTCTTAAACACTTACTCATTCATTCAACAACCGTCGCCGAACGTGTGCTCCACGCAGGGCAGCCGGGGACCGCCCGGGGAATCCGGCTGGCAATGAGCACTGCCATCCCTTCTCCCGCTTCCGGGGTGCTTCGCCCCAGAGGGGAAACTGAGGCTCCGAGGAGCGCCCTCCAAGGTCTCAGACTGTCTCTGGAGGAGCTGGGATTCGAACACTAGGCACTGAGTACCCGACAACTGCTCCGCCGACTCCGGAGCTCCAGACACGCCTCCTGCCGTGGCCGTGGGGACTCCGGGGCCGCCACCCCACCACACGCGGGGACCGGGTTACCCTCCAAGCCCAGCGGGTCGGCCGCCGGGAGTCTGTGGAGAGCGTCCGGCGCGCGCCCGCTGGAGCCCCGCCCCTCCCGCCGCAGGGAGGGGGCGGGGCCCCGCGGGGGCCGAGCGGGCGCGCTCGCGCTCGTGCCCGCGGGGCGAGCTCACGGGAGCGACGCCAGGATAGAGGCTCGCGGAGCCGCCATTCTAACGCAGGCGCGGTGGCCAAGTGGTAAGGCGTCGGTCTCGTAAACCGAAGATCACGGGTTCGAACCCCGTCCGTGCCTGGCGTGAGCCTCCCTAGTGACGAGACTTTTTAGGGTTGGGACCACTTTTCAAGAGCTGGCCTCCGGAGAGGCCCCCGCCCGCCTGCCGCGCCGAGAGCCTCGCCCTTGGGTGCAGGTGGGTGCGGAGCCGGCCAACTGTTTTCACCTCGTGTGGCTCCAAGCTCTGCTCCCGCCCTCGCAGGAGGTGAGCGTCTGGGTGGTCCGGCCTCGGCGAGTCCGCAAACTCTGCCCGCTCCGGGCGGCGCCCCCCGCGGACGGCGCCCCCTGCCGCCCCCCGCGGGAAGCGGAGGGGCCCCCAGAAACCGTGGCCCCTGGCAAAAACCCCACAGCTGCTGGCACTCGACTCGAGAGCCGCTAAGCTTTTCCCCTGAACTTGAAAGCCCAATTTTATCCTCTCTAATGAGAGGACTGCCGTTGCCTGATGCCGGGCCCACACCCAGAGGCAGCTGCTGGCTGGCTTGCTATTTTTAAAAAGAAATCCGTTGCAGGCACTGCATGAAGAGAGGAAATCCTGCCCAGACCTAGACCCGCCTGAGCCTCCGTTTGCCCTTCTGTGAAATGGACGCCTGGCCAGCTGTAGGCGTTTGCGTGCTGCCAGACGGACTGGCCGTGGAAGCGGCCCCGGGAAACGGAGCTGGGGTCACAGGGAACCTGTTTTCTTCGCATCACGAAAGGATGCACCGCGGGGCTGCTCGAATGCATTTAACCACGCGTGCAGTGGCCTCGACCCGCGGGGGTTTTGCGCCCTCTGAAAACCGGCTTGACCTCCTCGGGGAAACTCGGATCGGCCCGAGATTCCTAATCGAAGGGAGCGTTAACGGAGCTCCTGGTGGATACGTGGTGGAGCTGGACTCTGGGGGTACCTCGGTGACCGAGCCACATCGGGGCGGGCTCTCTCGGATTGGAGGGAGGGCGCCTGGGGGATGCGATGGGGAGCGAGGAGCCTAGCTGCAGCGGCCAGGGGCTAAGAGTCCCCGACTCCACAGCAGCGGCTGTCACAGTCGTCAGCCTTCCTCAGCATCCCCTGGCTTGTTAAGCACCGATCGCTGGGCCCCACCTCTGGGGCTTCTGCATATTCGGTAAATCCGAGATGCGGCCTGACTACCCCCCACGTGGCCCTGATGCTGCCAGACCACACCGAGAAGCTCTCTTCGCCCCGGGGGTCGCCTTAAAAGACAGATTCTCGTTCTTCAGTGGCGCCGAGACCCTGCATTTCTAACTTGCGGCTGGGTGACGCTCGTGTGGCTGGGCCCCGCCCTCCCTGACTGGGCAGAGGGTAGAAGGATCCACATCAAATTAACAGCTGGCCAGTCGGAGATCTGTGCAAAGGATTCCTTCACATCTTATCCTGAAAACTTTCACATTGTTTAGATTTAATAGATGACTGTATCACGTGCAGAATTTTTTTTTTTTTCCAGAATCTTTCCAGAGCCCACAAACCCAAAGATAACCTATTAGGAGGCAGGCGAGTTAGAATGATCCAGAATTAAGACAGATAATGATTGAGTGTTGTCTTCTCTCCCCTGGAGCATTCATTTCTTTTTAAAGAAGCGCCACAGGGGTGTCTGGATGGCTCAGTGGGTTAAGCATCTAACTTCTGCTCAAGTCATGATCTTGTGGTTCGTGGGTTCCAGCCCTGAGTCAGGCTCTGTGCTGACTGCTCAGAGCCTGGAGCCTACTTCAGATTCTGTGTCTCCCTTTCACTCTGCGCCTCCCCTGCATTCTGTCTCTTTCTAAAAAAAAAAAAAAAAAAAAAAAAAATGTCACAAAGGAACACTTAGGTTCCTTCCATTAAACAACAACAACAACAAAAACCACACTCCCCCCCCCCCCACTCAGTTAGGCCAGTATCGGTGGGAGGACGTTAGTCCACACATATTTCCTGTCCTTCTCTCCAAAGAGTAAAGCCTCACTCAGTGCCATCATCCTAGGAAAACACCCATTCTCACCACCCCCCAAAACTGTCCCTACCATGCCCACCCTCCTTTGCCCCACATGTTGAATGGGCTTCAGGAAAAGGCAAGTTACATAATGTGCTGTAGGTACCATTTTTCCAAAAAAAAAAAAAAATTGCACAAAATGTCTAAGGGTATATATTTATGTGTGGGGAAGTGCTTGCTGTTTTTTGTTTGTTTTTAAGTTTATTTATTTATTTTGAGAGAGAGGGCACGCACAAGTAGGGGAGGGACAGAGAGAGAAGGAAAAAGAGAGAATCCCAAGCAGGCTCCCCACCGTCAGCACAGAGCCCAATGTGGGGCTCGAACTCATGAAAGGTGAGATCATGACCTGAGCTGAGATCAGGAGTCCGACCCTTAACTGACTGAGCCACCCAGGTGCCCTGGTTTTTTGTTTTTAAGCCTGGAAGACTACACATGAATCTCAAAGTCATCATCTCTGCTGGAAATCTGGGGATACCACGGAGCTGTGAAACCAGCTTGGTGCAGGCTGTCGAATCAGACACTAGTGAGCCAAATTCTGAGTTTGGGTCCTCTTTTCACGGAAGTGGGTAAAGCTGATGGTGTGTCTGAATAAGCAAGCCATTGTATGTTGGTTTGAACCACTTGCGCTCCTGAATCTGTAAAGCCATGTTTGGGTTCCCGTAATTTGTCTGTGAATTTCTGAAAGTCAGCTTGAAGTCCGCTGTGTTTGTTCAGTGACAACTTGACCACTGGGGAAAAGGTGGGTTTGCACAGGGAGCTCTGTAAGGAGAGATCACGATGGTCAGTGACAGAGAAGGTGAAATAAGAATTCTGAAGGCAAAGAGGGAGCCCAGGTTCCTGGGTGGTAGCTAGGAGGGGCTGTTGGTTAGCAGAGGCTGCACGGGGAGCAAGCTTCAACAGTGACACCGTGTGGCAGCAGCGTGCAATAGCAGGGCCGCCATGGTTTCTCTCCGCTGGGGGAATCTACCAGAACCTGGGGGGGAGCCATGGACCCTCCACTTAATCTCTGTGGGCCTCAGTTTCTCCCATTCTATAACTGGACTGGCACACACTCACTTGGTTCTCATGCAACGGAGGCTTTCTGAGACAACATTGTAAACATCCACCAACCAGGACGTGAAAGGGCAATCCATCCATCCCCTGGCGTCATGGGCCGCCATGAAAAGGAAGGATTGATTTATGGATCTGGAGATTCATTTAGTAAGAAAAGCTGTGCCCCGTTTGGGGGAGGTGGTTTTACAGCTTTATTGAGGTATAACTGATAACCAAATAAACCCCCGCACATATTGAAATGTATAGAATTTGATGAGTTTGGACATAGGCACACACCTGGGAAACCATCAGCACATTCAAGGTGAGAGACATACCATCACTTCCAAGTTCCCTGTGCCCTTTTGTTCTTTTGTGTGTCTGAGAACACAACGTGAGATCTGGCCCCTTGAGAGAGTTGTTAACAATAGGCGCTAGGTTGTACAGATCTCTAAAATTTGTCCATCTTGTATAGCTGTAACGTTAGCCGATATGCTTATAAATAAGCATATTTATCCATACACATAGATTTAAAAAAATTTTTTTTAATGTTTATTTTTGAGACAGAGAGTGAGCGGGGGAGGGGCAGAGAGAGAGAGAGAGCGGGAGACACAGAATCCAAAGCAGGCTCCAGGCTCTGAGCCATCAGCACAGAGCCCGACGCGGGGCTCGAACTCACGGGCGGTGAGATCATGACCTGAGCCCCAGTCAGACGCTTAACCCACTGAGCCGCCCAGGGGCCCCATACACAGAGATTTTTATGTTGGCTTCTCAGAATGTTCCAGAACATCCACATCCCATGCAGAAGGCTCCATGTCCTGCTGTTGATCATGGAGACGTGCAGGTGGGGTGAGGGGTACAGAGGGATTACAGAGCAAAGGACCAATTTTTTTTTTCCTATTATCATGGCCTCAGGAAGGGAAGCTGTGTTACTTCCGGATGCACTGTTTTGGCAGCAAAAACTTACAAACTTAACAACAGGGGGGAAAAAAAGAGAAAATATAAAGAGTAAACAGATGCCAGGGCTCTGGAGAGCACAGGCGTTCACACAGGGCCGGCCCTGCATGGATGAGATGCCAAGTTTGCAGGGAAAAAGCTCCCTCTTGGGGCACCTGGGTGGCTCAGTCGATTGAGCTTCTGACTTCGGCTCAGGTCATGATCTCACAGTTCCTGGGTTCGAGCCCCGCGTCGGGCTCTGTGCTGACGGCTCAGAGCCTGGAGCCTGCTTGGGATTCTGTGCTTCCCTCGCTCTCTGCCCCTCCCCCCACTCGTGTTCTGTCTTTCCCTCTGTAAAATAAATAACATAAAAACAAGAAAAAGCTCACTCTTGTCTTCCAAACTGACCCCCTCCAAGGAGAGGCCTCCAGCCCACTGCCCTGGCGTGTCTCCCATCTGGAATGACGTCATGTGCTTTGCAAACTTCCAGTAAAGAATAAAAAACGGCGCTCTTAATAAGAGAGTCAGTGATTTGTAGCCGTGCATGAGTGGAGAACCACATTTCAAAACCAGAAGCGTATTTCAGGCACGAGTAGCACTTAAAAGAAAATATTGTGGCAGGCCCCTGGAGGCAGCAGACGTTGTTTATGTCATATCAACTTGAGTTTTGCTTAGCAAACCACCAGGCCGGCCCACAAAGAACGCTGCCCGTGAGTCTGTTCCCTCCCGTCCCCGCCCGGCCCTTCGAACCCAGGTGAGCAGACCTGGGTTTTGGCTTACCGTGGGTAAAAAAAAAAAAGAACCCTTGAAGTCCAGGCCGGGCGGGCTGCAAAATCCCTCACAATTCTTGAAACACCCCCAGAAAAGAAACCCCGTACCTTCCTTTGAGAAGCGTTGGCGGACAGACTCTGACAATATCCTGAGCGATTCTTGCCTTCTGCTGTTCACACCCCGTGTCTTCCCTTCTTCTTAAGTGGGACGACTGTGCCCTGCGGGATATGGCACAGGTGACGTGATGTCACTTCTCTGATTATGTTGCATAAGACGGCAGCACCCATCTGGATAGCAGACGCTCTCTGGCTGCTTCAAGGACACGCGCGGCCATGCTGGGGAGGCCCACACGGCAAGGAACGGAAGCCAGCCAACAACACGGCAAGAAATCGAAGCCCTCAGTCCAACAGGCCACGAGGGACTGAATTGTCAGCAGCCGTGGGGACTCGGAAGGGAGTCCCGGAGCGCCTGGGTGGCTCAGTCGGTGAAGCATCTGCCTTTGGCTCAGGTCATGATCTCACGGTTCGTGGGTTCGGGCCCCGCGCCGGGCCCTCTGCTGTCTGTGCAGAGCCGGCTTTGGATCCTGTGTCCCCTCTCTCTCCCTGTGCCCCTCCCCTGCTTGGGCTCTCTCTCTGAAAAATAAATACATGAACAAATAAACACATACATACATACATACATATGGGCGCCTGGGTGTCTCAGTCGGTTAAGTGTCCGACTTCGGCTCAGGTCATGATCTCACGGTTTGTGAGTTCGAGCCCCGCGTCGGGCTCTGGGCTGACAGCTCAGAGCCTGGAGCCTGCTTCCGATTCTGTGTCTCCCTCTTTCTCTGCTCCTCCCCCACTCATGCTTTGTCTCTCTCTCTCTCTCTCTCAAAAAATAAACATTAAAACAATGTTTTTTTTAATATATAAATAAATAAAACTTAAAAAAAAAGGGAAGAAAATGAGTCCTTCCAGTTGCTCTGGGCTTGAAGGTTTGTAGCTCACGCCTACTCCCCACCTCCCCCAGTCCGTATGTCGAAGCCCTAATCCCCAGTGTGATGGTATTACTCCTAAGAGTTAGGCCTTTTGGGGGGGTAATTGGGGCAGGATGAGGTCTTGAGGTTGAGGCCCTTGCGGTGGAATTAATGCCTTATTAAAAAAAAAAAAAAAGGACGGGGCACGAGAGCTCGGTCTCTCTCCACCCTGTGAGGACAAGAAGGCCGTCGGCAAGCCAGGAAATGAGCCCTCACCGGACACCGAATCTCCCAGCACCCTGATCTTGGACTTCCCGGCCAGAAGTGTGAGAGATAAAAGTGGGCTGTTTAAGCACCCCCTGCCCCCGGTCTGTGGTCTCCTGTTACAGCAGCCCAAACCGAGGAAGCCGCCGGCTGAGCACCGAGAAGAGAGCCCAGCCTGGACTGCAGCCTCGCAGAGGACCCAGCGGAGCCGCGCGCAGACTGGGAGACAATAAATGCCTGTGGCCTCAAGTTGCCAAGTTCCTGGTAATCTTGCTGCTGCAGGAACAGATAATTAACACAGGAAGAGTCTGATGAGGAACACGGAGATCTAGTTTCCATCCAAGTCCCCACAAGGTCCATGGGGACAGCTGCCCGCAGCCCAGCGACAAACCCAGAACCCATGCTCGCGACCCTTTCCTCCCGCCTCTGTACCACCTTACCGCAACCCTAGCGACCTAAAACCGCCCCGTTTGCTAATCTTTCCGTTTCTGCAGGTCCGAAGCCCAGGTTGGTTCTGGGTCTCCCACAAGTCTAAAGTCAAGGTGCTGCCCGGCTGAGCTATTATCAGGAGGCTCCGGATGAATCCGCTTCCACGCTTACTCAGCTTGGTGGCCACATTCAGTTCCTCGCGTGGGTAGGACGGGGCTCTGTTTCCGTGGCGCCTCGAGGCCCCTCTCCAGTCCCTGCACGTGTGTGTCCTGACATCCGCACATTTCAGATCTTACTTGGCCTTCTGCCTCTTTCTCATGCAAGCCAAAGAAAGTTCTCTGCTTGGAAGGGGCTCCTGGACTGAGACTGGGCCCGCCTCAATCTCAATAGATAATCCAGTCTAATCCTCCTATTTAAACGTCTATGACTCTAGGGGGCGCCTGGGTGGCTCAGTCTCTTAAGTATCTGACTTCAGCTCAGGTCATGATCTCGCGGTCTGCGAGTTCAAGGCCCGCGTCTGGCTCTGTGCTGACAACTCAGAGCCTGGAGCCTGCTTCAGATTCTGTGTCTCCCTCTCTCTCTGCCCCTCCCCTGCTCATGCTCTGTCTCTCTCTATCTCAAAAATAAATAAACATTAAATAAAATCTATGACATTAATTACATCCTCAAAGTCCTTTTTGCCACAAAACACAACACGTTCATAGGTTCTAGGGATTAAAGCGTGGGCATATTTGGGAGACCATTATTCTGCCTACCCCAACCCTTGACTCACCCCTCCTTCCTCCCCTGCTCATCCAGTTGGTCAGCGCCTAAACTCTCGCCAGTCACCTCCTGTGTGTTGCTTTAGACCTTCATGGTTCCATTTCTTCTTTGATGACTGGTGCTTGGACCATTGCAATGGACTCCCGCCTGGTTTCCTTTGCTTTCAGTCTTGTTTCTCTTCCACGCTTCTTCCACTGTCACCTGACCTCTCTCGAAAACAGCAGTGAACGTGCCACCCTTATCGTTCCATCCTTCACCATATGCCCACCACTACCAGGATAAATCCTACCTCCTTAGCATGGCATTCTGGGCCCCAAGTGTCCTACCGATCTCCCCCATGCTCTTCGGTGTTTTACAGCAGCCTCTCTTATTCCTTCAATTCGACTTGTTCCTCAGTCCTCTGGGCCTGCACTTAGGCTGTTCCCTCTACCTCTCATGGCCTTTCTCCACCTCCAGCTTCCTGGAAAACTCCTACTCATACCACAAAACTTCGCCTAACTTAACTATGATTTTGAATCATTCCTGAACTCGTCAGTTGGAGTTGCTATTTCCTCAATGCAGCACCAGTGCCTGGGGTCTCTTGCTTTCACAGCACCTAGCACAAACCATTACAATTACCGCCTTGCATGCCCAATGCATTTCCCACGAGACCAGAGGTCGAAAGCTCGGATGCCCAGGGGAGCCAGACAGGGTGTGTGAATGTGTGAGACCTTCTGGGTCTAAGACAACAAGGACTCCAAGAGGCCACGCCGGGCTAAGAGCCACCACGTTTCCGAAAATCTCGTGTTCAGTGAGATCCAGCCTCTCTGCTCTGGCCCGTAAACCGTGCGGAAATTCGTCTACACTAGGCTGTTCATAGCAGCGTTGCTGGGAAGGGCGAAGTGTCCGTCCAGGAAAAGAGAAAAGCAAACTGTGGAGTGCGCACAGAAGAGAATTAAGCTCAGCCAGTTCAAATAAATAAACCCTAACTCCATCCAACTCCGTGGATTGCACACAAAACGTGGAGCAAAACACAAGGCAGGCAGGGAACGAGGAGGCATCTCGATACCATTATACAGAGCAAACATCCTGCAAGTTGTACAGAGCAAACATCTTGTAGTTGTTTCTGGCTACACAGGCGGTAAAAGCATACAGACAGGCCTGCATGTGATGACGTCTACATTCAGGATGGCGTTGTCTGTGGGGATGTCCGAGGTGGCCGAGAGGGAGAAAGGGCACACGAGGGGTACTGAGTGAATCTCAATTTGCTTTATTTGACTTACATATTAATTAAACCACCATAGGTGGTAGTCTATGGGCATCTATTAACTTATCCTCTATTGTTTTGGGGCACCCGGGTGGCTCACTCAGTTAAGCATCAGACTCTTGGTTTTGGTCATGATCTCATGGGTCATGAGTTCGAGCCCCGCGTCTGGCTCAGCACTGCTGGTATGGAGCCTGTTTGGGATTCTCTCTCTGTCTCTCTCTGCCCCTCCCCTGCTCTCTCTCTCTCTCTCTTTCTCAAAATAAATAAATAAACTTAAAAAAATTATTCTCTATTGTTTTGGGTCAGCCTGAAATACCTCCCAACTACAGGCAAAAAAAAAAAAAAAAAAAAGGTGGGCGGGCCCCTGGGTGGCTCAGTCAGTTGAGCATCCGACTTCGGCTCAGGTCATGATCTCACAGCTCCTGAGCTCGAGCTCCGCGACGGGCTCTGTGGTGACAGCTCAGAGCCTGGAGCCTGTTTCCGATTCTGTGTCTCCCTCTCTCTCTGCCCCTAACCCACTCACATTCTGTGTCTGTCTCTCTCAAAAATAAATAAACATTTAAAAAAAAAATTAAAAAAAAAAAGTGGGTCTAGTGTGGTCTAACCCACATCAGGCCACCTGGTTCAGAGCCTGGCACATAAATGATGAGGAAAATATGACTTGCACTTTACAGATGGCATAGTTGAGAAGAAGAGAGAGGAGGTACTGTCCCAAAGGTCCAGAGGATGGAATGGCATGGGGTAGGGTTAGAGACACGTGGGCAGAGGCAGAAATGGCCCATCCCTGGGCCTTTTCCAGAACCAGCCTTCTCTGACTCAGATTTATGCAGACATTTGCAGAATGTGGCATTCCAAGGTCACACTCCAGAGGGACTGAACAGCCCTTTAAAGCCCCCTGTGGGCCTCCAGAAGATACCAGAGCCAGCATGAGTGGGGAGAGACTCCAACAACCCAACTCCATGGCTTTAAGAATTCTACTTCCTCTTTGCTGGCCCATCTCATAGGAAGCTGCCTCTGGCCTCTCCCCAGACGCTGTCCCAACCCAGCTGGGGTGACTCTCCTCTGACCAGCTCTCCCCTTGTCACCTACACGATCCGTTCTCTTTCTCAGACTCTCTGTCCCTTTCTAATGTATCCGTCCCCTGTCTAGGTTCCCCGATCCCCTCACCCATTACCCTGACGGGCATATCAAGGCCTTACTCCCAAGGCTGCAGGTGGAGATTCAGGCCCTGGATGGGACCCTGTTGTCCCAGGCAGCACTGAAAGTTGCACATCGCATTCTCCCGTGGTAGACACTCAGAAATTTCTATTTCAGGCCATAAAGTTTGGGGCTGGCCAAGCTTTGCATTAAAAAAGAAAGAATTTTAAGTCAAGGGGTCAAAACCCAAATATCTATATGGCCAGGCAGCTGACCTAAGTGAATCCAGTCAGGCAAAAACTATATGGCCTTAGCACTTTGCGTACTTTTTTCTGCAAGGAACAGCAGCTCCCCTGGCTGAAACTGCCTTTAAAAATAAGGAAATTTATTATGCATTTACCAGGGGGTACCACTACGAGAGGTAGGGTGGGTTTCTCAGCTGATTTCTTGAGCAACGACATGCGGCCACTCGGGACACAGGTTCCTTCCACCATCTCTCTTCTCTGCCAGCAGCATGTTGGTTTCACCCCAACGCTGGCCCAAAATGGCTGCTGCAGTTCCAGGCATCACATCCAAATCCATCTTGTCTCATTGGTGGGGATTGTATCACATGATTATTCTCTGACCAAAGGCTGGTCGTTTCCTCTGAGCCAAAGAGCTGAGCGGCAGAGGGGTGAGGAAAGACAATGAGAAGAGAACGTCCATGACTGAGCTGAGGAAGCATCGGGGACGGTCACCTGAAACAGAGATGCTGGCGTTCATAAGCCACCTCTTCCTCCTGGTCTCTGAGCCAGGCACCACAACTCACAGCCCCCTTAGGTGCCTGCTGGGCCTCATGATTGGTTCCCACCGGCGTGGGAAACTTCCTAGCCGATGCACTTAGTTGGTTTGCTTTCCCTGGAGGCTCCTTCACCGTCTTCCCAGTTCACGGAGAAAGAAGGAAGTCCTAGAAGATACGAGAGCCATGAAAGAAAAGGTGCCCCGGTTCCTCAAGAACTTGTGGACCCCCGTGCTCCCCACTCCTTGGGCTGTGATAATATGACCAAGAAAAGAAACTGTATTGTGGTCAGCCACTGAAAGTTCGGGCTC
>NC_064815.1:6509941-6585992 GCF_023721935.1 Panthera uncia
CCAAGAAAAGAAACTGTATTGTGGTCAGCCACTGAAAGTTCGGGCTCGTCACACAGCTAGCCTCCCCTGACTGATACTGGGTCCCACTGTCCTGCTCCAGCCGACTGTTGCCCTGTGGGAATTTTTTTTTAACGTTTATTTATTTTTGGGACAGAGAGAGACAGAGCATGAACGGGGGAGGGGCGGTGAGAGAGGGAGACGCAGAATCGGAAGCAGGCTCCAGGCTCCGAGCCATCAGCCCAGAGCCTGACGCGGGGCTCGAACTCACAGACCGTGAGATCGTGACCTGAGCTGAAGTCGGATGCTTAACCGACTGAGCCACCCAGGCGCCCCCCTTTTTTTTTTTTTTTTTTTAAAGAGAAGCCAGAAATCTGGATTTTTTAAATATGAAACTTCCTGATTTAAAAATGTTGGCCACCAAGTCAAATTTATTATTATTATTTTAAATGGTCTGCGGGCCAAACGAAACACATCCGCGGGCTCCACTTGGCCTGTGGGCTGCCCGTCACCACCTCTGGTCAAATACTTCAAATCCAACAGCATTTCTTTTTAAGTTGGTGCCGGCCCGAGAGGCGTCTCGAGGTCCGTTGTCACGCAGGTTCCAGACAGGTCTATGCGGACGCAGGCGCCCCCTCCACTCCTTCATCTTCCAGTTTCTTGACACAGCTTGGCCACTCTGCTGAAATTCCAAGGAGCCGACTCTGCATTTCTAGGGGACCAGGTCCCGCGTGGGCCAGGCTGACTTACCCACCCCAGTTCCTGGTGCCTGGGACCCCAACCACAACTTAGAGTAGACAAGGGAGAAACCTTCAGGCGTTTGAATCTATTCCTAGCCCGTTTAATAGCGACTGATCGTTGCTACAATTTATTGAGCGCTCACTTCGCCAGACCCCAACAAGCACTTTGTGAATCAGGCGATTTAATCCTTTTAACATCCCCATTGTTGGCAATCAGGAAACTAACTGAAACTCAACTCCAGAGGGCCAAGGACTTGTCCCAGGTCACAGCCCGATTGATCTCTGGCTTTCTCTCCGTTGCAAATGTTTATTTATTTTTGAGACAGAGGCAGGGGAGGGGCGGAGAGAGGGGGGACAGAGGCTCCCAAGCGGGCTGCACACTGACAGCCGAGAGCCCGATGTGCGGCTCGAACTCACGAACCGTGAGATCATGACCTGAGCCGAAGTCAGCCGCTTAACCCACTGAGCCACCCGGGCACCCTGCAAAGGCTTTCTTAACCGGCCTTTCTCACACACCAGTGTCATGATGCCTCTAGCAGGCGAGGGGCTTGTCGCCAGCAGACCGGGAACTGCAGACCCCTCGGTCTCACCAAATGGCAGCTTATCTTTCGGTCTACACAGGGCCTGTTGTTCTCCCCCTCTTGGGAGCCTCAACATTTTCACAGATGGGACGTCACTATGGTCCCAGCCCGGCTGCTTCCTTTCCAGTACTTTTCATTCTTTCTTTAATTCATTCTCTAACAAAACTTGATTTCGCCCCACCTACCGTGGGGGCTAGACAGGGCAGGGTAGCAGGAATCCAGGCCTTTTCCCTGAGGCTCCCACTGCCTGGTGTGGCCACCTTGCACTTCCGGCCTGGGCCTTGGCATCTGCTCCGGGCCAGAAACCCGGGTGCGGGTGGGGCTCCTTCCTGGGAGAAGGGCCGGAGCGGGCCCCTGGGGCTTCCGGCTGGAGAGTGGGGTGTTTTCCGGAGTCTGGCGGCTCTTCCAGAGCTGAACTGGATTTCAGCTTGGCCACCAGCGTGAGTCCCAGGCAGCTGAGCCAGAACAGGCAAGAGCAGGCCTCAAAGGGATTGGGGGACATCTTTTAGGGGGCTTTTAAAGTCCAAGGTAAAGGCAGGGCCCTGGTTGCCTTCGGGGGGGGGGGGGTCTTGCCCCCAGGCCCTGCTGGTCCCAACACAGCGTGCGTTTTCTTTCTGCACCCAGCTCCGAGGGCCTGGACCGGGGGTGATGAGTGAGCTTCCAGAATCCTGTGGCCCCGTGCACAGACGTGGGTGGGGGTCAGCCCCTCCAGGCCCCTGAGCCTGTGCCACTGTGGCACCAGGAAGCTATTTCCACTCCCCAGCGGTCTGGCCTTCGCACAGGCCATACCTGCTGCCCAGACTCCACGCCCCCCCCCCCCCCCCCCCGCCCCCAGCTCTTTCCTCTTTCCTCCAACATCGCCTCTTCCAGGTAATAATCCCACGCACAACCAACCATCTCGCAGACTCACTCAGAGGCCCTTCTTTGATCAAATGTTGCTAAAATCCTGGGCGAAACCCCATTCTCAGTGTGGAGCTACCTATGAACTTGGCAAGCGGGTTCCCTGCCCCTAAGAATGAGCGCAAAAACAGAGGAAATCTGTTTTGGATTTCCAAAACCTCGTTCTGACGCTGTGGGGAGGTGAGAGCAAAGAGAAGGGGGAAACGCAAGAACACCGCCTCCCTGGAAAGATCTTTAGGTGAAGGAACAGAGCAACGTCCGCAGCGCCTCAGATGGACCGTCTCCCGAGCTCGCAGGTATCGCCTTCAGAAGCCGGGGACTCTCAGCTTTGGGTGAGAGACCGTGATGAACTGGGGCGCGCAGCGCCATCCGGAAATGCTTGTATAAATGTCACAGAACCAATTTGCAGCGGAGGAAATACTCAGTAAAAGTCTGAAAATATGTGAACGGGGCCAACTTTTGCGGCATTTCTGATTATTATTTTTTCCACTTGTTAGGAGGTTTTTGTGACGGATTTTCTGTTAGTGGTACTTCACCCTGCAACTTTTAAACACAAAATAAATAAAAAGAAGAAACTTAGAAGAAGAAATGAAAAAAAAAAAAAAGCCAACTACCCCTACCAGGGTACTTGTCTCACTGAATCCCTGTGAAAGTCCTAGAAGACAGGTTCTATAACTCCCCCTTGACGGGGGCACCTGGGCGGCTCAGTCAGTTAAGCATCTGACTCTGGATTTCCGCTCAGGTCATGATCTCACAGTTCGTGAGCTCGAGCCCCTTGTCAGGCTCCGTGCTGGCAATGTGGAGCCTGCGTGGGAGTCTCTCTCTGCCCCTCCCCAGCTTGTGTTTTCTCTCTCTCTCTAAGTAAATAAACTTTAAAAAATAATAATAACTCCCACTTTGCAGATGAGGAAGCTGAGGCCCAGGCAGAGTCACCTAGCTGATGAGAAGCACCAGCAGGGAGAGTCCAGCCTCTCCCGTGTCCTACCCCATGGCAGTATCCAGTCATGGAGACCACACGCCAGTGGGACCGGGGTGGGGGGTCCCAGTGGACACCCCCAGCCCAGCTTTGGTCTCTCATGGTGTCCTGACCCAAGGCAGCTGGGCTCCAGAGCTCGTGCCCGGGACCACAGGGGTCAGCATGGTAACTGGCTGCTGACTCAGGTCTCTCCCGGAGACGATGCCTTCCTTGGGGACAGGGACCCAACCTGTTGGCCACAGGGGCTCCAGTGTCAGCTCTGGGCCTAGCACAAAGAGGGCAAGCAAGCTTTAGATCAAGGAACAACTGACCTCAAAGCCTCAGTGTTTTCCTCTGGAAAATGGGAAGAGCTCAGTAAGTTAGTATATGTCACATGCTTGGCACACAGTAGGGCCTCAGGAGGAAATGGGGACTGATGATTATCAGTGATCAGCCCTTTGCCTTAAGAGGCATTTGACCTATCCTCTTCTGTCACATTCCCCTCCAAGTTGCTATGAGAAATACTATCCCCTAGGGGTCCCTCAGCCCAGAGTAAACCCAGAGAACCCCTACGCCAACACACACACACACACACACACACACACAGCCTTCCTGGCCTCTTCTTGAGCACTGTCCTCCAGGCTTCTGGAATTAGAGCCCAGTGAGGGAGAAGGGACTTGAGTCACAAACCAGTGAGTCAAAGTCCTGTGCAGTGGCTGCAAATGAGGACCCCCTCCTCCCTTCCTCCCTGCAAAGTGGGGGCAGGAGATAGGGGTGCACCCGGGAGACAAGGAATAGAGGATTCTGCCTGGCTCACTCCCTCTGGCTGGGGTCCCTGGGACCCCCTTGATGGCATGAGGAGGGCCCACTGGGTTGGGTGATATATTTTCTGAGTGTGACACACGTCGGCCAACAGAGGACAGCAAATACATTTTTTATGATCCTGGGAGGCTCTCGATCCCGTCACAGTTACTCGAAAAGAGGCTGGGCAGTGGAAGGGGACAAGTCATGTCTCAGTTATTTGGATCCTGTCTGGGCGAAAGGGGACACTTGCATGATGATCAGGGGGTTCCTGGACAAGGGCTGCAGGTGGGGAAGATTTCAGGAGGGGCTGAGCTGTAGGGGAGGGTCCCCCTTACGGCTGGAACCTTATGTAGCTTATGGAGTGGGGTGTCACCCCAGGGGCCAAATCTTTGCCGGGTGGAGAGGGGACCCTCAATGCCCCACCTCCAATTTCTAGAACATCTCCCAGAGCCGGTGGCCAGCGGCTGTGAAAACAGCAACAGAGTGCATGGAACAGGGAGGGCG
The DNA here is from genome assembly GCF_023721935.1 of Panthera uncia. NCBI lineage: Eukaryota > Metazoa > Chordata > Mammalia > Carnivora > Felidae > Panthera > Panthera uncia. Next base: position 6,514,423 of record NC_064815.1, read on the forward strand.
GAAAACACAACTTTATTTTTTGGCCGGAAAGTGGGTTGGTATTTGGGGAGTTCTTGGGAACAGAGCTTGTCTGTCCAGTTTCAAACCTGGGGCTTCCAAGGGACTCCAGTCATCCCCAGGCAGGTTCGGGGCCACCAAGAGGTGGCCACCAGGGCTGGGAACCAGTCTGGACGCTGCTCCTACTTGTGCAGTTTGGGCATTGGGGGTGGGGGTGGGGGGGGGGGATGAAGAAAATTGGGAGGACCGGCTAAAAGCTCCTGCTGGCGCTGTCACTGAGTGTTCCCAAAAGAGGCTAGCAGATCTGGGGGCGAGTCTGAATCTCAAGTAGATGTGTCCCCATTCAGGCACCCTGCACCCCAGCTGAGGGATCCCTGGAGCGCATGTGGAGGACGCCTGCCCGCCCCCAGGAGGGAGGCCCAGCCCAGGCTCCCTCCTCCCGCCCACGGGGTGTTGGAAGTGGGGATCTCCCCCCCCCCCCCGCCCCCCCCCCCCCAGTTTGGAGAACCCCAGGCTCTGCCCCCACAGGTCGAGGTTGACGTCGCCGCCGCATTTCTAGGAATGCCCCTATCCGCTGACTATATTTGGCGAGGGTTTCTAGGAAGGCACCCCCCAACCACCACCCCGGCCCCCGCCCCAGCCCCCACCCGGGCAGGCGGGCGCGCGCCGCTTCCAGGCTCTCGCCCTCTCTCCCGGGCCGGGGAGGAGCCGCCCCGCCTGGGCCGCCGCCGCCTCCCCAGCGCCGCCAACCCCGGGCCGCCCCCCCCCCCCCCCCGGGCCGCCAAGAGGGGGGGGGGGGGGGGGGGGGGAAGCGGGGGAGGGGGGGCCGGGCCGGGGGTGGGGGGGCGGGGGCGCGGCTTTGTGGCGGCAGCGGACCGTGGAGGCCGGGTGCAGCCCCGTCGGCTCCGTGCTCTCGGCAGAAAAGGATTTTCTACGCCCCGCGCCCATCACTTGGATCTTGTCTGGGGAGGGGTGGGATCTTTTTCTGGAAGTCTCCCCCCCCACCCCCCGCGGTGAAGGATTTGAGGCTGGGCTCCAATCGAGGCGGAGGCTGCAGGGCCCGCGGGCGCCCCCCCGCCCCGCGCACGCCTCTCGGGAGCCCAGGAAGGCGCAGCCCCGGGGGGCCCCCTGCGCCCCCGGAGGAGGTAGCGGCGGTGAGTGTACCCTCTTGCCTGCACGGCACCCTCCCCCGCGCCAGGGCAGGGGCCGCGGCAGGTGGGTGCCCAGGCTCCCGGGCCGGAGGGGTGCGGGGCGGCCGCCTGGCGGTGGGGGGGGGGGTGCGGAGGGGGGACGCGAGCCGGGAGGTGGTGGCGGGGGCAGCGCCGGGCTCTCCGGGGACCCGGCGCTAGACGCTCGTCTGGGCTGCGATCCGCCGCCGCTGCCGCCCCCCGAGGCGGCGGGGCTGGGCCACCTCCCCCAGCCCCCTCCCCGGCTCCCGAGAGGGGCGTGTTAGGAGAGAAGGTGGGATGGGGCGAGGCAGCCCCCCGCTTCCCTGATGCCGGGGCTGGGAAATTAATGGGCGTTTGCAGAGGCGGCCACCCCGCCCCCACCCCGGAAAGCCCGTGCGGGAAACTGACTCGCTGCGTGACCCCGATATCAATGCCGCGCGGAGAGCAGGCCGCCCGCCCGCCGGTCCGCGCCCGCCGCGCCCTGCCACTCCACGTGCGCCCCGGGCCGCGCGGGCTCGGGCCGGGCCCTGGGGACCAACGGAGAAGCAGGAAGGACAGTCCCCAGAGAGTTACCACCTCCCCGAAGTAAAGTTGGCGGCTCCCCCCTTCCTTCCGAGGAGCAGGCGGCCATAGCACGTTGGCTTAGCTTCTGATGGGCAGGCGCAAGGGGGGGGGGGGGGGGTTAGGGGAAAACTAGGTTCCGGGGTGCAGATCCGGGTGCCAGGGCCCGAGACCACACCGTGTTGCTCTGGCAAAAGTTAGGGGGGAAAAAAGGCATTTTGATTTGGGGATGGGGGGGAGTGGCCTTTCTGCTTTCTCTCGCTTCCAATCCCCACCGTGGGGAGCGTTGGAATGTGCCGCTCAGATCCTCTGAGGACACATCCATATTTATAACTTATTTTTAGGAGAAGTTGTGAAAAAGGAGGGGGGTGCAAGTGGGGAGAAAAGGTGGGGGGGTGGCCTTGTCAGAACCCGGAGGCTAATTGAGCTATTAAGGTGGAAATCATTTCCCCCGATCCGGGCAAGCAGCAAATTTGACTTTAATGAAGGACAATTAGGAGCATAAATAACTAAACTTTAGCTGGATATGGGGGTTGGGGTGGGGAACGTATGCGGCACCAGGGGCACTTGTGCTTCGCTGAGGGACATTTTGGGAGCCCAGCGTCTTTCCTGGGAAGCTTTCAGGCCTTACAGTGGGGCTGGGAAGCAGAAGAAGGAGAAGATACCCCCAAGGGGCAGGCAGATGCCCTCCCCCATCCCTCCCACCACGGTGCTGGCTTTTCCATGAGATCAACTGTCATCCCTGCAGGAAAACCCAGGATTCCTTTAATTATCCAGGATTCTCCAAAATCCTGCCTCAGAGGCAGCCTGCCCCAGTGCTGTGAGCTGTGGAGGGGAACACATTTCTTTGGAACCGTTTCGGAGGCTGTGGTCCCAGAATCGGGGTTTTGAGGGCGAGATGAGTTTATGTTTTATCCAACTGGCCCACAAAGTCCCGCTTTTGGGGTCATTCTAAACATCGAGGGATTCGGGCCCAGCAGCCCGTGGAGAGAGCCAGCCAAGAGCTAACACCTCCAAGCTGCACGTCTAAAAGCTGATTGGAGAAAAGGGGGGAGGTTTGCTACTTTTGGTAAAAGTGAAAGGCTGTATGGTGGGGGTGGGTTGAATATTCTGTGTGTGCGTGTGTGTGTTCTCAGTTTGTTGAACCTGCTATGTTTTTAAGGGCCTCTTGCCTTGGGAGGCCAGAGAGATAAGGGAATTGTACAGTTGTTTTTTCCCCCCTGTGGTTTAGTGAGATGTCGTAGGATTTGAAGGGACTGAGTGGCATTCCCGTCATGTCAAAGTGTTTGTTTGACACCCCAGAATCACACTGGGAATGGTAATTACATTAGATTTGTCTTCAAATTTGTCAAAGGAGCAACCTTCTGCTTGCTCCCACCGGCAGTCACAGGATTTCTTTGCCACCTCGCTCTAAGCCATTTTATAAGAAACTCAGGACACTGGGTTCCCAGGAGCTCTGCAAGGCAGGGGAGGTGGGGGCACCCATACCCTTCCCAGAACGCTGACCTTATTACGTCGTATTAATTTACACACACAGCCCTGCCCTCCAGCCATGACCTATACAGACACCCACATACCTTAAGTTTATTTACTTGCAAACCTGGATTTCAATCAGGTGTCCACCGCACAGAATAGCCAAGTGAGCTGTTCCTGAAGAACTTTGGAACACAAGGTTCTTGCTAGAGGATCCTGTGTTTAATAGACACGACACATGTACACACAGATGACATTTGCGCTGCTGGGGGCCTTGGCAAAAACTGTCCTTTACTCCCCGGGCTCTTTCTCTTTGTTATGGGACACGATGAAACAGCACAAAATCCAGGAGCCCAGAATTGCAGCGTGGCTCAATGATGGGCAGTTGTCACGTTGTGACATAAATTGTGTTTGTGCTTTGCTGAATTGTCACCGCCCTGGCCGCACCAGAGAGCTGTCAGATCCTATTTGCTTTGCTAAATAAGGATCTCTCGCCAAATTAGCCTTTAATGATACTTCCACAAATAGGGTGTTTTACGTGAATTAACGAGGCCGGAATCGGGAACGTGGCCCCAAGATACTGAGCCATTGAACTGGGCGGGGAAGCCGTATGTTAACACTGCTGGATTGCGAAGTGCGGGGAACCAGGCGGACTTGCGAGCTGCGTGTGGAGCTGGTCGGCTGTCAGGCGAGCACTTGCGAGAGAGAGCACAGCCCTTGCTTCCACGAAGCCCTCTGAAACCGAGCCTGTAACGCTGAATACATTTAGCGAACTCTGCCCCCCCCCCACCCCCCACCGAGTCTGGAAACAGGCAAAGTAGTATGGTGGAGAGATTATAAATCAGTACTTTGCAGTGAGAGGTCCTCAGTGATTCGGCAGAGAATCACAGCTTCTTTTCATATTCCCACCACCCTCCCCTCTCCCTGCCCTCCCTGCAGCAATAAGAAAAAAAAAAAAAAAAAAAAAGGAACGTGTAACCACTGAATATGCTGAATGCATTTTGGCTTTTCTCCTTTGGCCCGTCTGTGTGAAATTTCATGAAGCGGCTGCTATCCCCCCCCCCCCCAAGAAGTGTGGGTTTAGAAGGGAAAAAAAATAGCAACTTTGAAATTAGTTCTCCGCAATATACAAGCAGAGCCCATCGCCTAGGGACAAAAAGTTTTCGAAGGGGGTGGAAATGTGTAGCTAGCTAGGGGTGAGGTATTTAGAGGGGGTAGTGTGACGAATATTTCCTTAAGAATGAAACGTGTTTGTGATGCCAACCAGTCCCTGTGAGGGACCACTCCCTCTATTTCTCCCTTCCCAGTACCCCAGTACCGCTCCCCAAAAACACACGCGTGCACGCGCACACACACACACACACACACACACTCTTTATATTAAGAACAGAAAGAAGAATCTTGCCAGCTAAAGGTATGGCTTTCTAGAAGCGGATCGGTGCACCCTCTTTTCATTGGGATCGGAGAATAAATACAGCTCTTAGGGGCATGAGGATAAAAATGAGCCTGATGAAAGTTGAGGCAAACTCAGGTCCTTAGACTCGTTTGCCAGCCCCAAGGTGCCTACGCCAACAAAAGAAAATGGTGTTGATCAGAATTCACGTAAGCCGGAATTTTCTCTCTTGCCCGGCATCAGGATGATGTAAAAGGCTTCTTTGCGGCTTGTGCACGGAACGGGGTGCCAAGAAACCCTGAAACATGACGCAAACGTGAGCTAAACAACCAGAGACTCTTCGGGCCCCGTAGCCGCGCGGGCTTTTACAAGCAAAAGGGTGGATGTGGTGGAGAGTTTGGAAGGACTGAACTTTGGGGGCCCTCCCGTCACCCTGAGCACCCCCTGGGGCTCTCTTCAGAGCAGCCTTACCTCGCATCTTCAGTTATAGGGGGCACGTCAGTGTTTACAGAACCCTCAGGTTTCTGATTTTACATCATCTTCCTTTTATAACACATCTGCATTTAAGGAACCACAAGGCCAGTTTGTGTCCCTGAATGGCCACGCCACTCCACAAAAGGGAGACAGACCTACAAAACGTGTACGTCGCTGTCACAAGAAAGCCACGGGGAAAAAAGCCAGGGGGGGGGGGGGGGGGGGGGGGGGGGGGGCAAACTGAGCCTTTTCTCCGGGATCTGGCCTCCGCAGGGAAGGGAGTCGGCGTCTACCTTCAGTCTTCAGCCAGCCGGGCAGCGCGGTGTTCTCAGAGGCGTGTGGAAAACTAGGCTTTCTTGTTGGAATCGTGCATGAGATCAGTGCTCAGGCCTGTTGGCATCTCTGCCCAAGACAGCGTGGACCGCTGCCAGCCCAGGCCTGACCGTGGCCCTAGAGGCACCGCTGGAGCCCACACGAGCCCCAAGACAGGTGTCCGGGGGTCTCTGCTCCCAGGACCCAGCCGGCAGCATTTCTTGGCTACAAGAGGGGTGTGTGGCTCCTGAGGGACTCCCCAGAGACTCTCAGGGCTCACCAGCCGTTGCCACGTGGTCCGTGCTGAGGGCAGTACCTCACTTCGCTAAGCCCGGCCTCCCAGATGCTCAAAGGGAAATAGAGGAGGCCGCACTATGGGCTTGGGGCAAATCTGCCTGGGCTAGAGTGGAGAGAGCAGACGTGAGTCTAGAAGGTTCAGGGGCAGAGCTGTGCTTCTGCAGGCCAGCAGGAAGTCTTCTCCACTCTCCACTTGGGATGGGCCCGGGGGGCACGGCGCGGGGCCAGCAGCCCAGAGAGAACTGGGTGGGCATCCCCAGGGAGAACGCACCGAAAGGAAGCCCACTCAGGCAAGGTGCACCCAGCCCTGAGTCACCAGTCCCACGGGACTCCCATTTGGCCCCAGCAACCGGACTCCAGGCCACCAGAAGGCCTCGTGGGCTCCTGATTGTCTCTTGGGATGGCATTAAAAGGTCCAGACCAGGCACTTGTAGGCCAGGCCATATTTAGCCTTGGGTTCACCCAGAGAATATTTTAGGTGCTGCTTGAAAGAAGAGATCCGGCCGGGTTGCCAGCTGTCACATGGTGAGTGTAGAATCGCGCCCTTGCAGGCCTGGCCCAGACGGCTGGGTGCTCACCAGCACAGATGCCCAGGGTCCCCGCCAGGGCTCCAGGGCCACGCGGCAGGTGCCAAGGAGACAGCATGCGCCCAGGGAGCCGGTTCTGTGTCAGGAAGGCTTTGCATCCCGTTTTCGTTCTGATGGTGATAAGGTGGCCTCCATTGACAGAGCTCCCAGAGGCTGTTTTCAGCCCCTCTCTTGTCTAGATGGCCCAGTGTGATATGCCAGCCTTCGAGAACAGCCTTCTCCTCCTTGGGTGTCAGCCACTGTGGAGAGCTTAACCCTTTCAGGGTTAACCCTTTCAGCCAGGAGTGTTGGCTGGCGGGGGTGGGGGGTCGGGTTGGGTGGCCCACCTGCAGAGACCTTGAAGGCCACAGGCCCCAGGGGAGCCACTGCCCTGGACTTCCCAGTCCTCACTCACTAGCGGCCAGACCTGAGAGGTGGCATCCCGGATCTTAGCAGGCATTCTCCCCGCCTTGTGCCCCATCAGTGATGACCAGCAGGCTCCCCTCCCCAAGCCTTCAACCTGCAGTTGGTTGGAAACAGCTGCTCCCTTCCCGCATGTTTCCTTGCAGGTTCCCAAGTTGACCACCTTTCCCACAGTCCCCGCGAGGAGGTATTGACAGATCCGTGGTTTCCTTAGATCAGTAACGAGAGTGGGGAGTAATCAACCATCCGGGGTCTTGGAGAGACGTCACGGGCGAGTCATGGGAGTCACCTGGTGTCAGGGGACGAGCCTCATGACCCGCGCTGGGATTCCAGATCTTGGTTTTCCGGGCACAGAGGAGGCGCGTCAGTCTCGAAGCCGCCGCACACAGACACATTTAGCCAATTACCAGCCAATAATCGTCAGCCTTTGGGGGAGCCTGGGTGGAGCCGCCACATACCGTGAAAGCTTTGGCTTGTTTAAAATTTGCTCTAACTTTGTACGTTTCTTCCTTTTTAGTTTTGGCTCTTGGTGCTCCGGGAGCCACCACTTCCTGCCCAGCTGGTTCGTTACCGCAGGGAAAATGAGGGACTTTTGGGGGCAGATGTGTTTCTATTCCACTATCATAATGCCCCTAAAAATCCTTATTGCTCTTGCAGTATTCCTCGGGGCCCCTGGGCCGGCTGGGAAGACGGCAGCTCTGAGTTCCTCCAGCACCCAAAGGAAGAGAGAAAGACGCCCCCCCCCCCAGTTCTCCCCAGACACCTCCTTCTCCACTCACAGCGCTCAGAACTGGTCACTGCCACGAGCGAGAAAAAGGCGCCACGCACAGACATTGGTTGCTAAACATGCTTTTTGTCTCCACGGGCAGAGGGCTGGAAGTCAGACCCGGGAAACAGGGCAGCCGTGGGGACTGTGGGCCTTGGCCTTTGCTCTGGGGGTTCCTGGCGGGGAGGTGGGGAAAGTGGAAAAGAAACAGGCATTACCTGTTTGACCAGGCGAATGAGGCGAAAATTTCACGTTCAGCCTGGCCCTGGGCCTCTGGGATCTTCACCTTGGCACGGGGCCCTGGCCGGTCCTGGCTTTCTCCCCAGCTCCCCGAGACACGTCACTTTCCCACTCTCTGCCTCGGTTTCCCCATCTGCCAAGGGAGGGCAACACCCCAGGATCTGGCCTCAAGGGGTTCTTGGTTGTACCCAGTGCTATGCGCTCAAGTGCAGTACAAGTCCCGAAGGTGCTTTGAAAATGGGGGAGTTGAGGCATTAACCATGGAAGGTGTTAGTACTAATATTTACTGAACACACGCCTTATATGCTGAGACGACCCAGACATGGAGGAGAGACCACAGCCCAACAGTGAGCACAGGTTTCTGGAATCAGCCTGCCTGCACTTTGTGACCCCTGCTGTGCCCCCCTCCCCCAGGCAAATGACTCAACCTCTCCTCGCTGCCATTTCCTCCCACGTGAAACCCACCCCTCGGAATAGCGATCTCCCGAGTCTGATGCACAGATCTACTCAATAATTTTAAGCGGCACCTGGCTAAGGATGTACGTTTCTCTCATAGGTATTTCTTTGTACAGCTCATTTCTATTTACACTAAGCAGTTGGTTTGCAATTTGGGGCACGGGGAGAAGGGCCCTTTGTGGTACACGGTTGACTGAGCCTGGGGCAGAAGTCAAGGTGGAGCGGGGTGGGTTCCCAATTCAAATCTGGGGAGGGGTCCACCTGTGACAGCCTGGATGTCACATGTCTTCCCTTCTCGGGGGTGCCCGACCCCTTCCCTGCTCGCCAACACAGAGATCTCCGCCCCTACACCCACGCAGAGCTCTGATGTGTCTCTCATCTTGGGGTCGTGACGACCCATGACCTCACCAGGCAACCTGTCGGCCTCAGTTTCTCAGCGACATGGGGACAATAATGAACCCTCTGTCCCAGATCGAGGAGTTCACAGGGCTCCATGGGGCAGCTACCATAGTTCACCAATAGCCCCATGAGACAGGCAGGGGCCACAGCAGTGCCTTCAGCCTGGAGGGACACTCCTTCGACAGGCCACCCCATGCCAGGCCTGGGCGCCAGCTCCCTGCCTCCCGCCCCCCCCCCCCCCCCCACCCACACCCCGGACTGGTGGCTTTACAGGGAAACAGCGGGCGCTCGGCCCCAGCAGGCAGGGGCGGACTCTGGTTTCACTTTCTGCTGTGTCATGGGGTGGGGGGTGGCATCGGGGCCCAGCTGGCCAGCTGGGGCAGGCACCGAGAGCCTGGCGGCCAGCTGCCGGCCCAGCTGCCAGAGCACAGCCCACGCCCCTGCCCTGCAGGCTGCCAGGATGGGGGCTGGGCCTGCAGGCACCCCTTCTGTGCCTCTCTCCTGCTCAGGGGGGAGACCCCCAGGTGAGAAAAGCCAGGAGTGCCTTTAGCTAGGGACTTCCCCCAAACAAGTTCTTGAGCCACTCAGTCTCGAGGTTCTGAGAACTGCAGCTGCTCATTCTGGATCAGAGTGCCCCGGCTGGACACCGGCTTCCTGCCTCCTGTCGCTGGGCACGTGTCTGTTGAGGGCCTACTGTGTGCTAAGCACTGTGCTGGGTCCCAGAGGCACAGCTGGGATCCCGACAGCCCCTGTCCCCATGGGGCTCCCAGCTGAGTTGGGAGGCACAGGTGGGAGAGTAAGCAAAGAAATTATCCCATATGGGGAGGGGGGGGACGTTTCGCACTGTGTGCGTGGCATCAGCATCTGAGAGAAGGGGCGTGCATACACGCGTGTGTACTCCGATGTGTGTCAGTAATGTGTGTGTCAGTAATGTGTCCTGGGACACAAAAGCAAGATTATGACCCGAACCGAAGTCAGAAAATTGCCCGAGCCACCCAGGTGCCCCTGATCCAAACCTATTTAAATGACACCTTCCAGGAAAGCAGGTCGTGGGTGGTGCGGGGCCAGCCCTGACGGCCCCTGAAGGGGGTGCGGATGTGCTTCTGGTTGCTCCCCTCCCTGTCCTAAACCCGTGTGCCAACGCTCTGTAGCAGAGCGCCTTCAACAGCTTCTGGCGGGGAGCTCAGCCACGGCACAAATATTTAGAGACGTGGGGGACCTGGGTTCCTGAGCATCTGTTACTGGGGAAGATGCAGAGTTCAGTTGAAAAAAATACTCGGGTTCTAGTTCTGGGCAGGTTCAAGTCCCAGCTGGGGACCAGGGGGCACCGTTTCCTAGATTGTTAAATGAGAGGGTTTGGATGTGTGGATTAAAGGTCCTTTTTCCTCTGTTATTACAGGTCTTTTATACCCTCAAAGCTTAAATTATAAATATTACTAAGAAGCAAGGAATCATCTCAAAAGCCTTTTAAAAATTTTTTTTTTTTAATATTTATTTATTTTTGAGAGAGAGAGCGAGCAAGCGATCAGGGGAGGGTCAGAGAGGGAGACACAGAATCCGAAGCAGGCTCTGGGCTCCGAGCTGTCAGCACAGAGCCCGACGCCGGGCTCAAACTCACCAACCATGAGATCAAGACCTGAGCCCAAGTCCGACGCTTAACCGACGGAGCCACCCAGGCACATCTCAAAAGCCTTTAAGATATTTATGACAATGATAAACATATGTTTTCGCCAACTGTTTTCACAGGCATTATCTCCATTGCTGCAGATAACCCTGTAAAGGAGGAGTTAGCAGCTTCCTTTTCTAAATAACATAACCACCCATGTATATGGGCTTTATATATACGAGGCACTTTACACATATGAAGTCATTTTAGTTGCCCAAGCAACATGAAAAGGAGGCACAACTGTCCGCAGCTTGCTGATGAGGAAATGCTTAGAGGAACTGACCTGTCCAAGGTCACACACCCAGCAGGTGATGAGCTGGGGTTCAAGCCTGGCTCTCCCATCCCGGGACCTGCAAACTTTGTCTCTAAAGGGCCAGACACTAAATATTTTCAGCTTTGCAGGCCTCGTGGTCTGTGTCCACTCAGCCATTAGGACAAAAAAACCAGACATGGACGATACAGAACAGACATGCCTGGGTGTTCCAATAAAACTTTATTTACAAAAACAGACATGAGCCGAACTTGGTCCACAGGCTGCGATCGGCCCGTCTCTGTTTCAGACTCGAAACCTGCCTTCGGGTTCGGCCCTGGCAACGTTTCTTTCCCACCCTCTCTCCCTACCTGTGCGGCTGCTAAGAGTTACGTTTTCGGTCAGAGACCCCTGGCTCTGGAGAGACTGAGTCGGCCTCTCGTTTCTTGAGGGAATCACAAAGCTCTTGGAATTTACAACTGCTAGGAATTATTAGTGACTGCCATAACAGAACACCGGGGGGGGGGGGTGGCTTTTAAAATTGTGATTTTAATAGCTGTGACTGAGTAACTTTTGAAGAGGAAAGTGTTAGAGTTTTAGAAAGACACCTCAGCGGGGCACTGTGGCTGTGGAAGGAACTTCTCCTCAAAGAAGATCGTTTTCTGAAGTCTGTACGACTGGGAAATAGAATGAAAAACATCTTAAGGCACGAGAAGGTGACTGAAAGGAAGACGGCCACTTGCGCGTGCACAGGGAGAGGGTGCAGGAGAGAGAGAGTTCCTTCTTATCACCCAAAAATTTAGCATCTGCCACCACCCCCCCCCCGCCGCCCCACCCCCAGCATCCTGAGCAATCACTCATGTACTTTCTTCTCTGTCGATGGCCTGTTCTGGACATTTCCTATCAATCACATGCGGCGTGACGCTTTGCGACTGGCTTCTTTCGTTTAGCATCGCGCTCTCAAGGTCCGTCCACGTGGCAGCACTTCATTCCTTTTTGCGGCCCAGTGCTATCCACGTTTTATTCACCCACCTGCCAGCTGACGGGCATCTGGATCGTTCATACGTTTTGGCTGTTAGGGATAACGCAGCTTTCCACACGTGCGTGGGTGGGCCCTGTCACGGTCACTTCTCTTCCGCGTTATACCTACAGGTGGCATTTTCCGGGTTATGTGGAAGATGCGTGGTTAGCCTTTTAAGGAGTATATACTCGAAGGAAGGAAAATGCTGTAAGGAGCACCCCGGGCCCACCATCCAGGGCCACCCTGTACCAACCTTCGCCAGTTCTGATTCATCTGCCTCCCGTCCTGCCCCCCCCCCCCCTTGACTCTCTGAAGAGTTCCAAAGCCAATTCAAGCGCCGCCTTGAGGTTGCTCCCTTGGCTGAGAGGTCGGCGCTTGTCTTTTGTCCCAGACCAACAGAGCCTCCTACACCCACATCCTTGTGTGGACCGAAGTGGGGAGAATGGGCGGACTGGGGCACGGTCCCGAGTGGGTCGACGTGGGGTGGAAAGGAAGCAGCTCCTGAGAAAAGCAGGACTGGCTACATCGTTGGCACAGGGAAAATGTGGAGCCCTTGGTTCACAAAGTATTAAGAAGTTCAAGATGACAACATCGGCGCATTAAAGCAAACATAGGCCTTGTGCAACCATCCGTGTCACGTCCCCAGGAGGCCAGCGAAAGGGTGCCCAGGCAGAACGAGTTCATCAGAGCCTTGGTGCCTAGGAGAGACCTAAGCACCCCTCACCTCCAAGGCTTGGGACGTTTCCAAGGAAAGTTGGGTCTCCCATGTGGGAGACAGTGGCACGTGGGACAGAGTTCAAGCCTATTCCATTGGAATCTCCAAAAATAAGATGACCCCAGTTGACTTGTGGGTTATAAGTACTTAAAAAAAAAGAATTAGCCATTGGCCTTAAGCCTTCCTCCCTAAGAGCCTGCAGTTGTTTTATTTAAGCCACGCCATTTTGTCCTGGACCCTGAGTGTCCCCTGATCTCACAGCGGGTCCCGGGGCTTCGGGCTGAAGAACAGAGGCCCCCTGGTTAGCAAACAGTCCAGCGCAGCGGCAGGACCCGGGATGCCCTTTCGAGGTAGGTGGCCACGGCGGACACCGGCAGCCAATCATGGCGCCCCAAACCCTCTCAGCTCCAAAGGGCTCCACCGACCAAATGAACCGGATTTCCCGCGCTCGCGTCTCAACCCAGGAACGTATCAGCTTTACTCAAGACCGCGAGAGATCCGAAGCCCCCAAGTGTGTGTTTGGATGATGCCCAGCGAGGCCCTCATGCCACCAGGGCCCTGTCACGGAGGGCATACGACACGGCTGGGAAGGGGGGCCAGGGGACGAGAGAGGGACTCCTTGAGGAAAGAACAGGTAAGGACCTTGCACCTCCTCCGGCGGCATGTGCAGTAAGTGAACGTTCACCCACGCACTCCGTTCTCCACCTACACCTTCACCTGTGGGTCAAGCAATGCCCCGCTCAACGCACGGGCGGCTCCTATAGGGGCAGGAGAGGCCATCGCAAACCAAAGGTGAAAAAAAAAATTTTTTTTTAATTTGATCAGAGTAATATAATGGCAGTAGCCAAAAAGAACTACGACAGGTCTGAGTAAACCCCGCAGGCAGCTTTGGGGCTGGGGGACAGAGGAGTGGATCTCAAAGCGTCTGACCCAGGATTGAGGCAATTCTCGGCAGAGTCAAGGTAGAAGCAGCACAGCCAGCAGATGTCTCCGGAGGGGTTGGGTGCCTCTGGGGGGGTTTTTTTGTTGTTGTTATTTGTGGGTCTTGTGTTTCTTGGGGTTTTTTGTTTGTTTGTTTTTTATTTTTTGTTTTTTGCAAGCACCTGCTTCCCGCCTTCTGCCAACAGACCGGACGCCATGTGCAAATATGGCCGAAGGTGGCCGTCACCCATCCTTCAACTGTAGTAATTGGGCCAAACATGGGCACGTGACCAAATATGGCCAATCACGGCGGCCCACTTCTGTGCCTGACCACAAGCGGTCCGCGTGGGGTCATGGGACCCAAGCAAGGCCAGACAAGGCTCGTCCTACCTGGACCTGGAGGGAAAGTTGCCTCATCCCCACTCTCTGGCGTCCAGATACCCGCGATTGCAGAGACTGAAGTTAATAAGCTGCAAGAGGGAGACATGAGCAAGGGGGTGGGATGGGGAGGACGGAAAGAGGCCGGCGCTAATTTCTGACCCTAGAGCCTGACGGGTCCCGGATCCGGGAGCAGCTCAGCGTTGCCCTTTTTCCATCGCAGCTGCCAGAGTAGCAAATCTCCGATTGTACCTCAGATCAGTTCCGGTGTTTGTGCGGCCCAGAGCATCCCCACTCAGGACGTGGGGACTGTTCCCTTGGTGGATTGTGTGAAACCGACAGGGGTGGGTTATCCTCGGAACTCATCCCCCCCCCCCCCCCAGGTGTGCCTGCTGTACTTGAGAATACGACAACCCCCAGGCACGTCTCGAGGCACCGCCGCAACGCACTGTTAGTTTCCCACTGGATCAGAGCTAGGTCCTTGGACTTGAAGTCACACCCTTTTCCTGCTTGCCTCGGTCTCCCCAACCTCGCCTCCAACACACACCCACTTCTCCTCTCCACCCTGCCCTGCTCTCCGCCATGGGCCGGGCAGGCAGCTTATCCTGGCCAAGCTCCGATGCCTGCCATGTTGTTTGTGGTGATCTGTTTAGGGCTGTCCCCTCCCCCCACCTCTTGAGCCTGGGGGCCCTGGACATCTTTGGGCCCCCAGCTGCGGGCACACAGTAGGCAGGCAGCAAGCGTGGGAGAAAGGGAGGTGGGGAAGGAAACTTGAGGGGAGAAAGGGCAGTTCATTCCTATTCGTTGTGGTCCAACCACTGGGTCACAGGCGGGGTCAAGTTCTGTGCTTCTTTCCTCTGCCGGATACTCTCCCTTCAGGTGGACACACAGCTCCCGCCCACATCGCCTTCAGGGCTCTACTCCAGTGTCACCTCCCCGTGCCCCAGCCCCCTTCTGGACACTTGTCTTCCTTCCATGTTTTCTTGTTCTCCTTGGCCCCCTCCACCACCACGGGTCTTTCTCTATGTTCCATTTATCTTACATACTATCCCTCCCACCTCAGGGATGTGTACCGGCTCCAGGAGGTCAGGCATCTTTGTTCTCCGCTGTCCCCTCAGCACCTAGACCCGGGCCTGTCACCAAGGACATGCTCAAGAAATACCCGTGCTGTGAATGAACGAATCTTTTGTGTTCCCCCCAAACACACAGGCCAGCCAGTCTTTCTTTCTTTCTTTCTTTCTTTCTTTCTTTCTTTCTTTCTTTCTTTAAAGTTTATTTATGTATTTTGAGAGAGAGAGAGAGGGAGAGAGAGAAAGAAAGAGAGAACATGAACAGGGGAGGCAGAGAGAGAGAGAATCCCAAGCAGGCTCTACACGGCCAGCGCAGAGCCCGACGCAGGGCTCAAACCCATGAACCCTGAAAGCATGACCAGAGCCGAAATCAAGAGTCAGACACTTAACCTACTGAGCCACCCAGGTGCCCCCAAACTTGTTTCTTAAAATACCTCTGTGCTTCCTTCATGCATTTTAGAGGTGTTAGAAAAGCAGGCGTGGTGTTAGTTCCCTAGGGCTGCCGTAACAAATGACCACAAACCAAGAGGCTTAAAATGATAGAAATGGAGTCTTTCACAGTCCTGGAGGCTAGGAGTCCAAAGTCTGGCAGGGTCACATGCCCCCCCCCCGCCCCCGCCCCGGAGCTTCAGGGGAAAATCTGTACCTTGCCTCTCCCAGCTTCTGGTGGCTCCCATCGTCCTCGGCCGATGGCCCCATCATTCCAATCTCTGCCTCCGTCTTCAGGCTTTCTAACTCTGTGTCTGTCTCCGCTTCTTTCTTTAAGGAGGCACATAGTACTCATCTGGATAATCCAGCATAAACTCATCTCCAGATCCTTGACTTAAACCCCTCTTTTGCCACACAAGGTAATGTTCATAGGTTCCGGTGACTGGGAGGGTAGACGTATCCGGTATCTCTCTGGGACCCACCATGCAGCCCACCACAGATTATTTGCATTAAGAAGCCGGAGAAGCAAGGATCCCCACCACTACTCCATTGGCCTGCCAGAAACGTAAGGAAAGAGTATTACCCTTTTATATTGTTCCTGAGTGTGGACTTCATCTTATTCAGTTGTTTAATGTTTGTTTATTTTTGAGAGAGAGAAAGAGGGCAAGCAGCGGAGGGGCAGCGAGAGAGGAAGATGCAGAATTCGAAGCAGGCTCCACGCTCTGAGCTGTCTGCGCAGAGCCCGACGTGGGGCTCGAACTCACAAACTGCGAGATCATGATCTGAGCGGAAGTCTGACGCTTAACTGAGCCACCCAGGCGCCCCTGGACATCGTTTTAAATACACTATGTTATGTCATTGCCCCGAATTGTAAAAATAATACCATGCTCATGGCAAGAAAAATAGTACAGAAGAGAAAAATGTGGGAAATGAAGGACCCCCTTGGCCATTTCCCTTTAATTTCCCTTTCTAAAAAGTAGCCACTGTATGCAGTTTGCATAATCTCCATACATTTTCAAGGCATGTTCAAGTGCACTTTTTTTTTTTTTTTTTTTTTTTTGCTCATAACGTCGAGAGAGCCGGGGCGTTCCAATGTATCTTGAAGACGTGACAGCCCAGACCCACCCCATTCTTTCTAATGACTTCTAGCATTGCACCATACGTAACCTGTCCCCTACCGGCCAGCATTTCACTTAACGGCAGGATTTTGCCATTATAACATACACTCTCTTTGGCACGGGTCTAAGTACACTCCTAGGATACATTCCTAGAAGCGGGATTTCTCAGTCCAGAGCATATGTGCATTTCTAATTCCGACAGCCGCTGTCCGGTGCCCATCCACAGCGCATGCGCGGGGTGCCTGTTTCCGTACCCTCACCCGCCCCATCAAGGGCACAGTCCGTTAGGGGAAGCAAGTCCCAAGTGAGGTACGCGGGCTTCCCACGTGGCCCCGGGTGAGGTGGACGTGGCCCCTGAGCTTTCCGGGATGATAACCTGTTCAGAGTTCTCATCAGCTTGGGTTTTATAAACAAAGGCAGAGTCTGGGGAGGGGAGCCAGAACCGTGCAGGGAGAAGCGTTGTGCAGCTCAGTATTTATTTCTTTAGTGCAGTTAGAACTTAAATATGGTCAAAACATATTCTTCTTTTAATTTACACAAACAAATATGTTCCCTGGCTGACACCTCCGGTGCCAAGTTTCTAGGAGAAATGAAATTCTGCTGTGAGATTATAAACCAACCACTTGGGAGAAGATGGGAACAGAAAAGCCCCTGCAAGTTTGCTTTTCACGTCCAGAACTGGCTGCTGAGAGGTGTCTCTTTCTGTGTTCGCTGCAGATAAGCCCGCCAGTAATTTTAGCGAATGAGCCGTGGCACACATAAAGGCCAGAGGATGGAAACGCTCCGGGTTTTGATAAAAAAGCAGTTCTGGCTCAGCTCCCTCCTGCTAGTCGCACAAAGACCTATCCGGAGAAGGGCTGATGAATTGAGGAACAAGAAACGAGGCCAACGTGAGTCTCCTTTCAAGCACTGTGCTAATATGAAACCAAACAACTTGAAATTGTTCCAAGAGGGGATTAAAGCAACATGTTATTTTGAGTGATTGCTTAATTTATTGAGCTGCGGCTAGATCTGTAATGAAATACAGCCCTTGCAACTGATAACGTCCTGCTGCAATTGAACTTCTACAATTAAGGAATATTTTCCAGGAGGTCCTGTGGAACGGCTTAGAACTTTTCGTCTCGGTGGCGGGGTGATGCTGAGCGCTCACTTTCACGGCAAGTTTGTTTCGTTTTGTTTTTTTAAAGAGCGACAGGCCGATGTTAACAAGGAAAATAAACGGGCATTTTACTGAATGCCTTGTGTGCACCGTGAGCTTAATATACGTGATCTCTAGGGGCGCCTGGGTGGCTTAGTCGATTAAGCGTCTGACTCCTGATTTCGGCTGAGGTCATGATCTCATGTTTTGTGAAATTGAGCCCCGTGTCGGGCTCTGCGCTGACAGTGTGGAGCCTGGTTGAGATTCTCCCTCCTTCTCTCTACCCCTCCCCTGCTCGCTTGCGTGCGCACGCGCTCTCTCTCAAAATAAATAAACATTTTTTTTTTTAAGTTTAAAAATCCACACATTCCCAGCCTGGGTTGCATCGGCAATTAGTTCAATGTGGCTCGCGGCTGCCACATTGGACAGCATCGATAGAGACCATTCTGAGTACTGCAGAAAGCTCTAGTGGTGGGTGTTCTTCCCAAGATTCCAAGGGCAGAAGCTGGGAGTGCCACGGTTCGGACCCAAGCTAATGATCTTCGAAGGCAACACTATTCCATCATTGCCCCTGACTTCCTCCTTCTCTTCCTTTGGCCAAGGAGGGTGAGCTAAAGCAGTGATTTGAATCTTGGCTGCACGTTAAGATTACCTGCACTAGGGGTGGCTAGGTGTTTGAGCGTCTGACTCTTGATTTTGGCTCGGGTCATGATTCCAGGGTCGTGAGATCGAGCCCCGTGTCGGGCTCCCAGCTGAGTGTGGATCCTGCTTGGGATTCTTCCTCTCTCTCTCTCTCTCTCTCTCTGCCCCTCCCCTGCTCTCTTTCTAAAAAATAAAAAAAATATATTATTTTTTTAATTACCTGGACTGGTTTATGGATCAGAGGTTTCCAGCCCCAGGTATTCTGACTTAAATGTGACCAGGAGGGGTTTTTGTAAGTCTCCAAACGATTCAAGTTTGCAGGCAGGACTGAAAGCAGCTAGGTGAGGGGATCCACAAAGGGATGGTGGACGGAGCTGGTTCATCTCCCGTGAGAACGTGGCCCCTGGTGGACTTGGACGTGGGCTCCCCCGAACCACCTCTAAACACCCTCTTCAAAGAGACCTCGGGTTCATGTCTGAGGGGAAAGATTTCAGCGTCCTGCTCAAGGGGAGACACAACAGAGATCTCCGCTTTTAGAAGCAGGCTCTGTCACACTGTCATGAAAGAAAGGAGTGGTGAATGTAAGATCAGAGAGACAGAGTAAAACTCCTGTAGCCCCAGATTTGAATTGGAAGTGTCGGTATGGGGGCGCCTGGGGGGCTTAGTCAGTTAAGCGTCTGACCCTTGGTTTCAGCTCAGGTCACAATCTCGTGGTTTTGTGGGTTCGAGCCCTGCACTGGGCTTGGGCTTCTCTGCCTCTGCCTCTCTCTCTGCCCCTCCCCAACTTGTCTGCTTTCTCCCTCCCTCCCTCCCTCCCTCTCTCCCTTTCTCTCTCAAAATAAACATTAAAAAAATTTTTTTTTTAAATAACGACCAGTTCAGTAGCTATCAGCACTCCTGGCACCCACATTATGGTCTCTAAACACCACTTCTCACCGGAGATCAGGGCTCTGTGGAAATATGGCCGACTGCAGGTGTGAGGCAGGAAGTGTGCGCAATGAGCCTGGAAACATCCTGTCACCCAGATCGTGTGGAGCTGTCAGAGACTTCTGGGGTCGCATCAGAAAGGATGCAGGGGACAGTGTGAAGAGGCTCCCACTGGCCACAGATGGGACCATTTGATATCAATAGGAATAGTAACTCCAACGGGTTAAAACATGCCATTTGCATCGAAATCTATGGGTTCACAAAGATACCTAGAAAAACAGCAACTCCTTTGTGGAGGAAACTGAGGAACTAACTCATTATTTTGAAAACTGTCAAGTGAAGGGAAAGAAGCAAGCACTTGTCGTTTCTGGTACGAACGATATCTACCTGGCAGTAACCAGACTGTAGATAAGGGCAAGTTTCTCTTTATGGAAGTGTTCCAGCTAATAGGCGAAGACAAAAGGACAGAACTGGTATGCCACCATCTTATAAGGTCCAGTCGACCCGGACCGACATCATCAATGACTGCTAACACCACAAAGAGGGGCAGCCAGACATTATGTGCCTTCAAAGGGAAATACTAAACAGCCACTGAAGAGTAGTCATACAAACACACACGCCAAACGAAACATGAATCTAAGTGAGCTTCTAGCTCTAACGAGGGATTTATCAGAAATACAGCTGGGAGGGAGGCCGGAGTGGCTCAGCTGGTTAAGCGTCCGACTCTTGATTGTGGCTCGTGTCGTGACTCCAGGAGCTTGCTAAGGAAGGGAGGGAGGGAAAGAAGAGAGAGAGGAAGAAAAGAAAAAAGAAAAGAAAAGAAAAGAGAAAAGGAAAAGAAAAGAAAGGAAAGGAAAGGAAAGGAAGAGAAGAGAAGAGAAGAGAAGAGAGAAGAGAAGAGAAGAGAAGAGAAGAGAAAGGAAGGGAGGGAGAGAAAGAAAGATCGCGGGGAGAAGAACGCATATAATAACAATACGGGGACACAACGAGCAAAACTCATTCCGTAAGTGGCGCCACAGGACAACCAACCCAGTTGTTTCAACAGATAAATTGCCAGAGAAGAAAAAGGGAGGAAGAGAGTACCTACAGATTAAGAGAGACCTAAGAGACATATCCACAGCGTATGGACCTTATATGGGTCCTGATTTGAACCAACTGTGACAAAAACATTCATGAGACAACCAGAGGAATCCGAACACCGGATATTTGCCGATATGAAAGCATTACTGTTTGTTTTCGTAGGGGTGACGGTGGTTAAAAAAATCCCTTTTTTTTTTTGAGTCATATACTAAAATATTTGCAAAAGAAACGGTTGATGTCTGGAATGTGCTTCAAAGTATCTGGGATGAGGGCGGAAGGGAAGGGAGGAGAGACAGAATGAGATCAGCCAAGAGGTGGGATTGCTGGAGGTGGGTGGTGGGTAGCTGGGGGTTACTGTACCGTATACCCCACGCCTGTGTACCAAGATTTTCATGATAAAAATGAGAGCGCCCCCTTTTTCCCTCCCTCCTCTCAAGGGTATTGGCTTGGTCTGCCCACCCACTGCTGGCAGCGCTGGGGCAAGCCTGGGTCGCAGACTTGAGGTCCATCTCAGCACGTACACACACATGCACACACACACACACACACACACACGCACATCCATTTCCACAGCAACCAGCGATGGGAGCAAACAGCCTCCCGTATGCTCCTGTCCACATGAGGATCAGGTCAGGCTGCTCCTGTCATGCCATGCCCCTGGAGCTGCTCCGTTCGGAGAATTGCCACTCACTCATCTTCACAGGGGGCGCCCTCCCCACATCTGCCTGCTCGCACCCCTGCCCTATCACTTTTGTCCCTCCTTCCCCGCCCCCCCCCCCCCCCGAGGGAGCAGAGGCCAGTTCGCAGACAGAACAGGACCCGGGGGCGTCCCGGGGGCACACTCAGCTGGCTGAGCTTCCGACTTCGGCTCAGGCTGTGATCTCGCAGTTTACGAGTTCGAGCCTCATGTCGGGCTCGCGGCTGTCAGCCTAGAGCCGGCTTCAGATCCTCTGTCCCCCTCTCTCGCCCCTTCCCCGCTGTGCCCTCTCAAAAATAAACAACCTTTTTAAAAAAAGAACAGGACCCTGAATCAGATCCAGACTTAAATTCTGCCTTCATCACTTAATGGTAGGACCTTTAGCCTCCCTGAGCCTCAGTCTTCTCACTCGTAAAATGGGCAGAATGTGACTTCGACTAGCTCAACAAACCTTTATTATGGGGAGACAGTGGCAAAAAGGACCCTGGCTCCACCTCATGGAACCATACAGAGGTAAAAGGCAGTCTTAAAAAGAGTAGAAGTGCGGTAAATAAGTCACTACTTAGGAAAATCCTAAGTCTCCAGCTTATTTTTGGTTAACCAGAGGATCCAACTATGCCAGACACAGAATAATTTTATTTAACTTAGTGCTCGCATTTCCATGAGATAAGTACTATTATTCTCATTTTATGCAAGAAGCGACTAGGGAAAGAGAGGCGAGCCACCTTGCTTAAGGCTGCACCGTGGGTATACGGCCCTGTCCCCTCTGCTCGGTCCTCTGCTGTGATCGAGCTTTGAAAATGCAGCAGCCGAGTTAGGAAGTCAGGGCTTCAAGGAGACCGACAGGCTCTCCCCAGGTCAAACTCCGTTTTGCAAATGAGGAAATAGTGGCCCAGAGACGCCAAGTAACTTGTTCCAGACCACACAGCAAGTCAGCTTGCTAAGCCTGTAGTTTAGGTTGCTTGGGGAGAAGATGCAAGGAAGCCCCCACGTGGTGAGCGAAGCTGGCTCTTCTGACCCACTTAATCCCGTCCCAGAGGAGGGGGACCAACAATCCTGGGGTTCCTGGGGAATGGGATCTTTAGAGGCTGACACCAAGCAGGTCATAGGCAATCAGGATGAGTCGGTCACGCTATATCGCAGAGCAAGGCACCTAAAGGGGTGTTTTCGAGGACCCGGGGCCCTGGGACGGAGCTGGCTGAGGACAACCATCCACAAGGCCCCCATGGAATCATGGGGTCCTGCTTGCGGTCCCCGGGGGGGTACCACCTACACATCATCACCCCGCTCCCTTCCTTGCCGACTCTGATCTCTTCTCCTCCAACAGAGTGTTGTACCTCAGCTATAAATCTAATTACCCCACGTCCCAGTTTATAAACCTAAATGGTTTCTCATTTTTCCCGTTGCTTTAGGACAAACTCTTAACTCTGCCGGCCCAGAGGCCCCTCGCGCTGGGTTTGCCTGGCCCAGCTGGGCCGTCCAGCCTCCCTCCAGAACCCACGTGACCGCTACCCTACTCGAAGCAGGACCAGGATAGTCAGGGCCCTTCTAATTGCAGGGGCCCCAACCCACACACCCCTTTCCTAGCACCCACCCGTCCCTGCACAGAATCAGCCGGGTTGTAATCACACAGCTGGTTGCGTGATTAAGTCATTAGGAATACCTAGTCTCCCCCGCCCCCGGCTGGACTGTCAGGCCGCAGAAGCAGGGACTGTTAGGAGATGTTCATTTCTGTCTTACAGCCCCCGTCTCGGTGGTGAAGGCAGTTACTGAACAGTCATCGAATGGCCCAACCAATGCCGCCATCACCTCGCCAGGGCCTCCGTCTGAAATCACAGAAACCACTTACAGCCACCCCGACCTCCAGTTCCCATTTCAGACAGGCTGGCATCCGTGATGTCACATGACAGAAGATGATCCCAGGAAAAGGTTGGCCAAGAGGCTCCTGGAAGGAGCTGTGGCAGCCAGGATCTGGGAGGGAGGGAGCGTTTTCTTTAATTATTGGACCTGTTCTGCCCCTTCTTTCTTGGCCCTGTTCACATCTGAACACATCAGCACCAGCTCACATCGGCACCAGCTCAGGGGGGAAGAAAAACCAAAACAAAATATAAACAAAACACGAGCCCCAGCGTTTGAGACAAGATAGCTGGCTGGTTCCCTCTGGGCTTGTAATTAATGCTGCAAATGTTCGTGACTTGCCTTGGCCGCAAGGTAATCATAAAACTGCGCTGCCTGATTATCTGCCTACTAATTCCCTTCTCCTTTTTTCCTGCCCCTTTCCTGAAATTAATTCCAGAGTTCCTCCGGATTTCTCGTTGCTAAGCTCTCAAGTTCCAGGCTTCGCAGCGCGCGCGCTGATTGGCAGGGAGGCCCCGGGTGGCTCCAATCAGAGGCCGGCCTCTGATAGCAGCATCCACATCACAGCTCGCCCCGGGGTTTTGGAATTTTCTCGCTGACGTTATGAACCGCAAAGGTTTTTTGTCTAACTCTGCAAAACCTGTTCTCTTGATCTTGTCTGCCTCTCTCCAGAGCTCAGGCTTTGGGGGAGGAGGTGGTGGTGCCCCAAGTCCCGGAATTTCGCCGGAGTAGAGAGAGAGTCCCCCCGTGGCCAGGTGGGGGTCAGCGACAGGGATGCCTAGAGCCCATGTGTGGCTGACCGTGGATGACAGCGTGAAGCCGGGATGCAGACCGAGGGATGCCTCAAGCCCCCCTGGACTGACCTCTTGGTGAATCCCTGGAGAAGGACGAGGAAAAGTGGACTCATTGAATGTGGAGGCCACATTTGTCAAGGACTTTAGAACACGTACGTGGGCGAGGGCCATTCTGGTCAGAATCCTAACGCAAGAAGCCACCACCAGGAGCACAATCCCTTCTGTGTGCTAAAAACTTTATTATTTTTTTAATTTTTTAAATATTTATTTATTTTTGAGAGAGAGAGTGACAGAGCATGAACAAGGGAATGGCAGAGAGAGAGGGAGACACAGAATCAGAAGCAGGCTCCGAGCTGCCAGCACAGAGCCGGACGCGGGGCTCGAACTCACAGACCGCAAGATCATGACCTGATCTGAAGTCGGACGCTTAACCTGCTGAGCCACCCAGGCGCCCGGTGTGTCTGCTGCTTCTAAGTGACAGTGTAATACAGACACGAGCTTTCTCCTCGGGGTGCCTGGCTGTGGGTCGGGCGATGTGCATATATTCCCACAGGGGGTCCTAACGATTACCCAGTGAGGTATTTCATTTTGCAGATGGGGAAACCAAGGCTCAGAGTGGTGAGGGAGCCTTGCCCAGATAATGTTGCCAGTATGGACTCCGGGACTCAAGCCTTGGCTAATTCCTGGATGTCTTGAGGGCCCTTCAAATCCAACTTGTCCAAAACTGAATCTGAGCATTTACGCCTTTCCCTGTCCACCTGTCCACCTTCTCTGCAATCTCATTTCTTGAAACCTTGGCCTCAAGAATTGCCTCCCACCTGGTGCTCTGGGGCTCATTCTTGCCTCACTCCTCCAGGATGGCTGCCTTTGGCATCCGGAGGAGTTGTCTCAAAACGCCCGTGTGATCACATTGCCTTGCTGGGGGACACTGGGTCTGATGACCAGATGGCACGGATTTGACTGACTCAGCCATTCCGTCATTCATCCCACCCATAGTTGCTGGCACTCGGCAGGCGCCGTTCGCTGTTCTGGGGCTCCAGAGGTGACTCAACAGCAACTCATGTGAATCTCACAGACCTCTCGCCATGGGCCAGGCCCCGTACTCTGGGCTTCATGACCACTAACTTGCTCACTCCTCCAGCAGCCCTGTAGAGCAGTGGCTATTTCTTTATTTAGCAAATGTTTTTTCAATGTTTATTTATTTATTTATTTATTTATTTATTTTTTAATTTTTTTTCAACGTTTTTTATTTATTTTTGGGACAGAGAGAGACAGAGCATGAACAGGGGAGGGGCAGAGAGAGAGGGAGACACAGAATCGGAAACAGGCTCCAGGCTCCGAGCCATCAGCCCAGAGCCTGACGCGGGGCTCGAACTCACAGACCGCGAGATCGTGACCTGGCTGAAGTCGGACGCTTAACCGACTGCGCCACCCAGGCGCCCCAATGTTTATTTATTTTTGAGAGAGACAGAACATGAGTGAGGGACCGGCAGAGAGAGAGGGAGACACAGAATCCGAAGCAGGCTCCAGGCTCCGAGCTGTCAGCACAGAGCCGGGCGCGGGGCTCGAACTCACGAACCACAAGATCATGACCTGAGCCGAAGTCGGACACTTGACGGACTGAGCCACCCAGGCACACCAACCAATGGTATTACAAATCCCATTTAACAGATGGGAACAAAGAGGTCCTTGATCTCACGAAGCTTATATGCTAGTGAGAAAGACCGACAAAATCAAGTTATGTACATACACACTCACACGACATATACAACATAATTTAGAGAGTGATGAGACCAAGGGTGATTCTTGGATGCTGAACCTTCCACATTCTTTGCTTCAACTTGTAGCCTATAACAACTGCTGGACCCAGGGCAAGAAGAGAAATGGGGGCCCAGGTACTGTATGTCTACAGGTTTAAAAGTTATAAATCATGTAAATAAAATATGTGCTGTCCTCTCTCTTCAATAAACACACCCTCACTATCATCTGGAAGGTCAGGACTGAATTCAGAATTCTCCCAGATTTCTTGACTTCCACAGAGCACCCCGTTTCCCTCCCCACCCTTCTCCGTTCTGCACCTTGAGGGGTCCTGTGCACCTGAAATGACACCCCAGCCTGAAAGTGCGAGTTCTGCTCTGACCCCCACATACGGCTGTCGCTGAGACCCCCTTCAGGTTAGGGGTGCACACACTGGGAGGCTCGTGTACCATCAGCAGGGCAGACTGAGAGAAACACCAGAACGGGCTTTGGAAATCGCTCAGGGCTGCTGGGGCAGGAATTCTGGAGTCCTGGATCCCCAGGACGTGGTCCAGAAGTGGTGACTGTGTGGGCACCAGGTGGGCACATGCCCCCGGCTCCATGGCTACTTGCCTCGTGGGGGAGGGCCTGACTGGAGAAGGACCGGTGGGAGCCCCGTCCAAATCCTGCGGCCAGCCTCGCCTGAGTCTCACGCAGGGTTGCTCGTGGGCTTCCGGTTCATATGCAGAACCCCTGGCATCTGTACCCTGATCATCCGTCCTTTGACCGCCTCCGCCTTAGTTCCCATACTGGGTTGAACGGTATCCCCCCCCCCCCCCCCACCACCACACACCACATTCACGTCCACCTGGAACGTCAGAATTTGACACTATTTGAAGGGTCTTTGCAAATGCAATCAAGATAAGCTGGGGTCCTACTAGATTGGGGTGGGCCCTAAATCCAATGACTGGGGTCCTTGTAAGAAGAGGGGAGGACAGTTTTTCCTCGGCTCAGATCACGATCTCATGGTTTGTGAGTTCGAGCCCCGCGTCAGGCTCTATGCTGACAGCTCGGAGCCTGGAACGTGCTTCAGATTCTGTGTCTCTCTCTCTGCACCTCCCCCATTAGCACTCTGTCTCTCTCTCTTTCTCACTCTCTCTCTCAAAAATAAACATTAAAAAATATAAAATAAAAGCAGGAGAGGACACACAGACACACACAGGGAGAAGGCCATGTGATAAGAGAGGCAGAGACTGAAGGGATATGGCTACAAACCAAGGGGCACCAAGGATTACAGAAAGCTACCAGAAGCTAGGAAGAGGCAAGAAGGATTCTTCCCTAGCGCCTTTGAGGACAGAGTCCTGCCAACACCCTGATTTGGGACTTCCGGCCTCTAGAACCGTGAGAGTGTGAATTTCTATGGTTTTCTACCGCCAGGTTTTCAGAGCTGCTGCAGCAGACCTAGGAAACGAAGGTAGCTCCTGTTCCCTCTTCCCTCTCCCGGCCCCTCCCGCACCCAGTGTCAGGCTGGGGCAGGGACAGTGTCACTAGCAGGTGGCAACATTCCCCAATCGCTGACAATTCACCTAGACGGCCTCAGAGCCAAAATGCTCCTAAAGGGCCAGCCTTCCCAGGAAGATCAGCTCCCTTCTGTCCACACAGCCCCACGGGCAGCCTCCCGCTCCAGGGGCTACGGCAGGGTCCCCACAGCAGGACCCAGAAGGTGTGCTATGCTCTGGAACAGCAGCTGGTGAGTCCTTCACAGCTGCCCACCTGGGCTGCACCCCAGCCGGGCCCCCATTGGGGATTGTGTGCCAACAAACTCCCTGGGGCTCCGGCCACATGTGGTTTGCTGCTTAGCCTTCCAGTGGGAAGCCTGGCTGAGTTTGTCACAGTTGGTAGTGTTTGGTTACATTTAACCGAGGCCCTGGAGATGGGGGGTGTCTTTGAGAGAGAGAGAGACAGAGAGCGCTGTATATAATCTTTTGTGCACAAAGCATGCAGAATTATCTGACCTCCCCCCTTCCCAAATCCGGATGACGAAAAAGTAAACTGAGCAAGAGATCAGGTGTCTTTAGAAATCAGAGTGTTTGGGGGCGCCGGGGTGGCTCTGTCAGTTAAGTGTCCGACTTCGGCTCAGGTCATGATCTCGCGGTTCGTGAGTTCGAGCCTCGCGTCGGGCTCTGTGCTGATGGCTCAGAGCCTGGAGCCTGCTTCGGATTCTGTGTCTCCCTCCCTCTCTGCTCCTTCCCCACGCGTGCTCTGTCTCTCTCTGACTCTCAAAAATAAATAAACATTACCAAAAAAATAAAAAAAATTTAAAAAGCAAGAAATCAGAGTGTTTGAACTCCCTGGTCTTTGCCAGGTGCTGTTTGTTGTCAACTCCATGAAATGAGAGGACTTATCCCCAGATGGGTCGTCGGGACTGTAGGCTGTTTGAATGTCGAAAGCCATTTGTTCGTTCATCCATCCATCCACCCATCATTTGCCAGTCCCCCACTCTTGTTACTGTAATGTTGTTACTAACAGCAACAATAATAATCGTTGCTTCTCACTGGGCACCTTGCGACAGATACGCCGGGTGCTAAGCACTTCGCACGCGTCATCTGTTGGAGCCCCATAAACAGTTCTATACAAGAGATGCCAAAAGACCCATTTCACAGTGGGGAAAAGTGAGGCACAGAGAGGTGAGGTCGCTGGCCGAAGACCTCACAGCCCACTGCGTGAGATTAAACGTAGTCAGACATCCCCTGTTGCTCCCCCGCCAAGACGTGGACTGTATTTCTCGACCCGCCCCCCAGGCTGGCCTCGTAACTCGCTTTCAGTAATAGAGTGCGTGAGCAGTAGTGCAAGCCCCGAGCCCAGGCCTCAAGAAGCCTGGCAGCTTCCGTCTTCGCTGACGTGGAAGGGCGAACTGAGGCCTCTACATGAGGAAGCTGGTCTCACCTCCCAGGAGATGAAAGGCCTCAGGAAGGAGAATGGAGGCTGTTGAAGGCAACAGCCAACACCAGCCACACACATGGTGGAGGCCATCCGCACCTTCCCGTCCGGCTGACGCCCTGAGTGAGCCCAGGCATGGCCAGCAGAGGACCTCCCCAGCTAACCCACAGCCTCACGAGAAATAACGAATCGCTGTTTTAAGTGGCTGTGTTTCGGGGGGTGTCACTCAGGAAGGCCCACTGAGACATGTTCTAAGAAGCCAAGATAGGATTCGACCCCAGGTCTCCCATGTCCAGAATCTGGGCCTCTCAGAGCAGGGACTGTGGCCACATAACTGAAGGGGACACACCCCTGAGTGTGAAAAGCTCGGGGAAGGGGCGCTCCAAGGAAGACCCTACTGGGTCATTCAGAGGAGCGGGTCAGGAAAGAGTCTTTCAAGATGGCGTGCGGAAGCTGAGCCCGCCAAAATGACAGAGACATACAAAGAGTTACAGGGAAAATAATCCGGGTCAAAGGAAGTGTATGAGCAGAGGCCCTGAGTTAGAGCAGAGCCGAGGATTTCTAGGACAGAGGGAGCAGGGTGAGGAGGATTGATGGAGACACAGACAGAGGGTGGGCCAGACCGGATCACGAGGCCTCGGAGGCTGGCTTAGCGCATTTGGGCTGCTATAACCCAAACACCACAAACTTGGAGGCTTATCAACAATTTAATCTATTTCTCACAATTCTGGAGGCTGCGAAGTCCAAGATCAAGGTGCTGGCCATTTTGATGTCTGGTGAGGGCCAGCTTCCTGGTTCACAGACGGCCATCTTCTCGCTGTGTCCTCACATGGTAAAGGGGCAAGGGAACTGTCTGGGGCCTCTTTTCTCAGGGCACAGTCCCTTCACGAGGGCTCTACCCTTGTACCTAGTCACCTCCCGAAGAGCCCACCTCCTAATAACATGACATTGGGGGTTAGGATTCAACATACAAATTTTCAGGGGACACATTCAGGCTATAGCAGAGGCTATAGGGGGAAAAAAAAGGAAATTTCTCCACATGTGCTGGGAGAAATAGCAAGTTTTGAGCAGAAGAGGAACACGTTTTTATTTCGATTTTAATAAATACTTCTGTTGGGCAGACAATACATCAAGGAGAGGTCATGGGAGGGGGTGATGTGAGACAAGAGAGGAAGCCAGCAGGGACGTGTCACAAAGCAAGTTACTGCTGCTTGAGCAACCAGGGCTCAATCCCACCGAGGAACCTGGGGAGATGGTGTTGAACATACACCTGGGAGGTGAGGGAGCTGGGGTATTTATACACCAGATCTCTCCAATCACTGGTTGAGGGCCACGTGTCACTGCTCAGAGCAGTG
This sequence comes from Panthera uncia, assembly GCF_023721935.1. Classification (NCBI taxonomy): domain Eukaryota; kingdom Metazoa; phylum Chordata; class Mammalia; order Carnivora; family Felidae; genus Panthera; species Panthera uncia. The sequence continues at coordinate 6,543,684 of NC_064815.1, forward strand.
ACAAAATACCTCATCATCTCCCCATATGCTTTCTATCCACAGCTAGACATTTCCAACCATTCTTTATATCAGCCAAGTTCTAATTAAGCTCACCCGGAGGTGAGCACGTTGGCCTGGCTCATCTACGCGACCCAGCCCTCTTGGTGCCATAAACGTTCGACACCATTTGCCGAGGCTCTGGAGAGAAACAGAACCCGACCACCACCACCACCAGGGCTGAGCCCACCTCACTGCTTCACCTGGGGCTGCCACCTGTGGGCATGGCCCTCCGTGGCCAGACTGTGGACCCTGGGATCCCATGGTGGGGTGGGGGCAGGGAGAGAGGGACGTCCTGCCTCCCAGACCCACACCGGCATCTGAAAGCTCTTCTCTGGAGCAAGGGCAAGGGAAGGAGGGTGTTGTGCATTGTGGCTTCTCTCCTCCTGGCCGCATGAATGCTGACCGAGGCTAAGTGGAGCAGGGAGGCCTCAGTCGAACACCAACGGCTACCCCGTTCCTTCCGTGTGCAGGCCAGCCTCGCCACCCGACAGATAGTACAGATATATAGGTGCTCCCGCCCACCCCTCCTCGCAGACCCCAGCTCCAACCTTGACCTCTGCCCTTGGCTCTGCCTGCAGCTGTGTCCTGGGCTCTCCACGGGGCTGGTGCTTCTGTCCTTCCGGGCTGGGCTCAGGCGGGACCTGCCCAGAGAGGTCTGGGGGGACCGACCTCAGGCTGGCCCCTCACCCGTCACCCACTATGCCATTTTCACAGCGTGTTGCTCTCTCTGAAACGACCGTGAAGTGCGTCCTCACGTGTTCCTCTAAGCCACGAGATGGACCTTGCAGAGCGTCCCCCGGGAGCACAGAGACTCCCTGGGCCTTCCCACTGTACCGTCCCTGAACTTGGCACAGTAGCTGGCATGCAGCCCGTGCTGGCAGTTATGGGCACCGAAAGAAAGGCCACCCCACAGCCCATTTGAAGAGGGGGCCAGGGGCTTAGGGCATGACCTCCAGGTCACTAGGTCGCAGTGTACCTGCCACAACGACAACCCCTTTGCCGGGTGCTGGGATATCCCAGTGGCCTCACCACTCCCGCTATCACCCAGCAGCCTCCTCCCCAGAAAGCAGAGGAGGGGTGACCCTGGTGAAGAAAAGGTGAGGGGCGCTAGAAAAGAGCCACACGTGCCCCTTTCCCAGGCAGCCAAGGACAATCAAGGCCATCAGGGTCACCGGGCCATCGTGGAAAGGCTGAAGACCACCCCAGCTGGCCTGTGATAGGAAGTGGCCACCTTCTGCGGCTCCAGGCACCTCCGGCCAGCTTCTCGGTGGCTGCTGCCCGACCCACAGCCGAGTGACTGACCAGGCCGTCCCGGCTCAGGCCAGTCTCCTGCCCTCCCGGCCTGCACACGGCTGCTCCTGTCACCCACCCACGCGATCATCGGTTGTTCATTGAGCGTCTGCTGTCAGCCGTGTGCGACACCGCGGCAGGGGGATGCGGTGGTGAGCAGACGAGGCCCGGGATCCCAGCCACCATGGTTGTGGGAGACCGAATAATGGCTTCCCCAGCATGGCCACACCCTAATCCCCAGAACGGGTGCCTGTAACCTCACCAGAAGTGGGGACGTGGCAGGTGTGGCGAAATTCGAGATCTTGAGATGGGGAGAGTCAGCTGGGTTATGTGGGTGGGCCCCGCCCACTCACAAGTTCTTGTAGGCGGGAGGCAGGAGGGCCGGAGGCCAAGAGATGTGAGGACAGAAGCAGAGGTCAGAGGGGAGAGAAGATGCTTACAGTGCTGGCCTCAGAGATGCAGGAAGGGGCCGCAAGCCAAGGGGTGCGGCCGCCTCTAGAGCCTGGAAAAGGCAGGCAAATGGACACAGGAAGAACACAGCCCCGAGGCCCCAGGTTAGACTTCAGACCTCCACAACGGCAAGGGTACTACAAATGGCATCGTTTGAACTCCCTCACCTGTGGTAATTTGTTACAAAGGCCAGAGGGAGCGAAGGCAGGGGTCTAGCAGAGGGAGGTGCTCAGCTCGTGGATCCTACTAGGACCAGCTACGCGATTTGCAGGGGGCTCGGTGCAGAAGACAACGCGGGCCCCGGTTTGAGACTCACTAAGCATTTCAAAATGGCGCCAGCAGAGCATTCGGCCAAGGCTGGGGCCCTTCTGAGCGAGGTCCCGTGCGCGGCACAGACCACCCTGAGTCCCACGAAGAACTAATGCATGACATGGTGGGTTCAGGCCAAGAAGCAAAAGGACAGGGGTCCCTGAGAGTGTGTGACAGTGGATGGGGCCCCGAGACCTCTGTGAGGTGGTGAGTACGAGTGTTCCAGGTAGGGGAACAGCAGGGGCAAAGGCCAGGTGGTGGGGAAGGGTCTGGTTCCATGCTTCTTCACCCAGAGACAGCAGCTCCCTCCGTGAGGAACACCTTTTCTCCTCCAGGACTCGACATTTCCCCTCCACCCACCCCCGTTCAGGACACCTATCCTTGACTCCCTCGACGCAGCACCTCGCGTCCCTGATTAACTAGAGTATTTTGCCCCCCCGTCAGTGTTAATGCCTGTAAACACACTTTCTTACGGAAGAATTTTGGATCGACGGAGGAACTGCAAAGACACAACTGCCAGGCCTTCGCCCAGCCTCCCCGAACCTAACGGCTGGCAGAACCACGGTACTTTTGTCAAAACTAAGATATCGACATTAGTACGTGACTATTAACTACACCCCAGACTTTATCCAGACTTCCCGTTTTTTGCACCAATGTCTTTTTTCTCTTGCAGGACCCAATCCGGGGCGCCACATGGCATTTGGCTCCCCACCCCTACCCTAAAAATTAGTACCTCGGTGTTATGACGTGCCAGCCCCTGTCCCTAACATTTCATATGCTCGGCCTCCGTGAATTGTCATAATTATCGCCACCCCCATCTTGCAGATGGGGGAACTGAGGTTGATGTTAAGGAAGGAGACGGCCTCGGGCACTCCCACCGAATCTGGTTGCTATCTCACCATCTCAAACCCCGACCGTGTTACCTACCATGCCCCTGCCCTAGTCCAGAGCTTCCCAAATTCGAGTCACGTTTTTCCCTCCTATACTTTCTTTGCATTTTTTTTTTTTTTAAAGCCAACTTACTTTTTAAACACCAAACGACAGGGACACCTGGGTGACTCCATGGGTTAAGTGTCTGGCTTTTTGTTTGGGCTCAGGTCTCAGGTCATGATCTCACAATCAGTGAGTTTGAGCCCCGTGTTAGGCTCCATGCTGTCAGCACAGAGCCCAACACGGGGCTCAAACTCACTGATTGTGAGATCATGACCTGAGCCCTCCCCCCCCCCAAGCCCCTCCCCCCTTCAACAAAAAAAAAAAAAAAAAAAAAAAAGAAAAGAAAAGAAAGGAAAAAGAAAAAGAAAAAAGAAACATTAAAAAAGAAACATTAAAAAAATAGAAAATAAAAACCAAATGACATTCTTTTTTTTTTTTTAATGTTTGTTTTTTTGAGAGAGAGTGCGAGTGGGAGAGGGACAGAGAGGGAAGGGGACAGAGGATCTGAAGCGCCTGTGTGCTGACAGACTGACAGCAGTGAGCCCAACAAGGGGCTCAAACTCACAAACTGGGAGATCATGACCTGAGCCAAAGTCAGACGCTCAACTGACTGAGCCACCCAGGCGTTCCAGAAACCAAGTAACATTCTGAAAGTGTTTGCCACACATCTATCACTGCAGAAAGCAACTACTGGCCGTAAGTAGAAGATAACTGTGCAAGCAGAGACGATCAAGAGGAAGCGATGTGGGGCACCCGGGTGGCTCAGTCAGTTAAGCAACTGACTCTTGATTTTGGCTAAGGTCACGATCTCACAGTTCATGAGTTCGAGCCCTGCGTCGGGCTCTGTGCTGACACAGGAGACTCTGCTTGGGATTCTCTGTCTCCCTCTCTCTGCCCCTCCCCTGCTCATGCTGTGTCTCTCTCTCAAAATAAACAAATTAAGTAAAAAAAAAAAAAGAAGAAGAAGAAGAATGGAAGCGATATTATATATCCCAGCAGATGGGATGACTGCTCTGGACGACTGAAACCTCAGCAAGGGACTTCCCCTGCTGAGTGACCCGGGGATAGAGGACCCTCCCTGCTCCCACCCCTACCAGACTCTGTGCTCAACGGAAACCTGGCCAGTAAACCTAGGCGAGTCCACAAAGCACATGGCACTGAGGACGGGACCGGCAGAAGTAAACACTCAATAGCCGCACTTATTAAGCGCCTACTGCATACCAGACACTGCGTGCTGTCTCACAGAGTCGGTCCCGTTTATCAGCCCTGTTTTACAGGCGAGGAAAGTGAGGCTCAGAAAGGTTACGGAGCTACCTACGGACACACAGGGGTGAAGAGATTTGATTGATTCTACGTGCCACGTCCTGCCCTTTCTACCTTCGAACCCTCTCTCTAATCAGGTGCCTCAAGTCTCCTGCCAGCATAAGTGGAGTGAGTTGCTGGGTTAAACACCCACCTCCTCCAGGCCCAGGGCCAGGTAGCTGACACTGTGGCACGTGAGCCTTGGGACAACCCTGAGCAGAGGTGCTTTCCCAGTTAACAGATTGGGCGACCGAAGGTCAGAGATGATGGGTATGCTGCCCAAGGGAAGAAAGAAAGTGGTGCGACCAGGACTCCACCCCAGACCAGCTGGACCCCCCTGGCCCCCGACCCCCGAGCAAGAGGCCTTAGCCGCCCATCTGGTGCTCTTGGGACGTACAAAAACCCAGGACATTCAAGAAAGAGATTCCAAGAGTCAGATGACCCCGGCAGCATGAAGCACAGGGAACTGTGGGCAAACCAGGGCCAGAAAATATATCTTCCTTCCCAAAGGTCAATTAGGGAGTGATATCTGACTTGACAAAGGTTTTCAAGCATGAGCTGGCATTTGAGGGTGAATATCTGCGTGGCTTTTCAAAACAGGAGCACTTTCTGGACCTGTGCGGCTTTGGGTTCCAAAGGCTTAGGCCAGGGTGGGGCCAATTACAGCACACTGTACTTTTCTTTCTTTCTTTCTTTCTTTCTTTCTTTCTTTCTTTCTTTCTTTCCTTCCTTCCTTCCTTCCTTCCTTCTTTCTTTCTTTTCTTTCTCTCTTTGTCTCTTTCTTTCTTTCTCTCTTTGTCTCTTTCTCTTTCTTTCTTTCTTTCTTTCTTTCAGCGTGGTAACATTTCATATAACATGAAATCTACCCTCTCCGACAAATTTCTCAGTGCACAAGACGCTACTGTTAACTCCAGGCACAGTGTCGTAGAGATCTCCAGAACGTTCTCAACTGGCATGACCGAAACTTTATATACCCGTTGAAGAAGAACTCCCCATTCCCGCTGCCCCCAGGCCCTGGCAACCACCCTCTGACTCTCTGCATCTGGGAGCTGGACTACTTTTGATGCCTCGAGGAAGTACCATCACACGGTGTTTGTCTTTCTGTGACCGGCTTGTGCTGCTTTGCCTACTGCCTTCCAGGCGCATTCAGGCCGCGTGTGGCGGAACTTCCTTCTTTTTGTAAGGCTGCATAGTATCCCATTTGCAGGTCTCGACCACATTGTCTTGATCTATCCCTCTGTCACTTAGGGCGTTTCCACATCCTGGCTGCTGTGCCTGGTGCCTGCTTTCCAGCCCAGAAGCGGCATTACTGGATCATCTGGTAGTTCTTTTTTTTTTTTTTTTTTTTTTAATGTTTATTTATTTTTGAGAGAGAGACAGAACACGAGCAGGGGAGGAGCAGAGAGAGAAACACACAGAATCCTATGCAGGCTCCAGGCCCTGAGCCGTCAGCACAGAGCCCGATGCGGGGCTCGAACTCACGGACCGCAAGATCACGACCTGAGCCGAAGTCGGTCGCTCAACCGACCGGGCCACCCAGGCGTAGTTCTATTTTTAATATTTTGAGGAGACTCCAAAGCATTTCGAGAGCAGGCACACCATTTTACATTCCCACCAGCAGGTGTACAAGGGTCACAATTTCTCCGTTTCCTCCCCAACACTTGTTTTGGTTTGGTTTGCTTTCGTTGGGTTAGTTTTTTTTTTTTTTTATAATAGCCATCCTAATGGGTGCAAGGTGATACCTCACTGGTTTTGATTTGCACTTCCCTGACGATGAGGGATGTCGAACATGTTTTCACGCACCTGTTGGCCAGCTGTGACTTCTCTGGAGAAAGGTCTATTCGAGTCCACTGCCCATTTTCTGACTGGGTGGTTGGTTGCTTTGCTCTTGAGCTACAGGAATTTTTCCTCATATATTTTGGATGTCAACCCTGATCAGTATGTAGCGTGCAGCTACTTTCTCCTGCTCCCTAGGCTGCCTGTCCAGTCTGTTGATTATTTTCAAGACTAGCGCAGCAAAAGAAACAAAGCTTTCAAATATTTTTTAGATCAGAAACATTTTTTGAAATAGAAGGGACGGAACGTCATGTAAGGGACTGAACGTCGTGTAAGGTTAAGGTGAACGTCGTGTAAGGTTAAGGTGTACCATACGTTAATACATTTAGATATTGCAACATGAGTACTACCGTGGCATCAGTTAACATCTTTCTCACGTCACGTATTTACCATTTCTTTTTTGCAGCGATGCAAATAAAGTTGTATTGGAACACAGTCACGGCCATTTTCTTGACATCCTCTCTGTGGCTGCTTTTGACCTACAGCGGCAGAGTGGAGTCATTGCTACAGCGACCAGACAGCCTGCAAAGCTTGAAATATTTACTCTCTGGCACTTTATGGATGCTTTGCCAACTCCTGTCCTAGCCCTCAGGGGCTTCGGCAAATTGAGGCCAGGGTACCACCCTTGCGCCAAGAACATGCTGGAAGCCAATAGGGTAAAGATTACACTGAGGAGGGAAAGAAGGGAGGAAGGGAACACCATTCTGATTCTTGAGTGTTAGACTTCTAGAGGGGAAAAAAGAGGACCCTGAATACAGGGTCCTGTCCCGAGCAGTCCCAAATTCCGGAACCTCAAGGGGTTCCTGATAACCCCACACATAACCTGTTTCTGTCAGGGCCTTTGGACCACAGCGTCAACTCTGCAGGGCAGGTTAGTCCTGAAAAAGCCAAGTGGAACATCTCCACCAGCCTGACCAGATGGAGGCTTAAACAGAAATGAAACAAATTTACAGAAAATCTGAGTTCCAACATATCTGAGTCTGGAGCCGTGTCCTACACAGCCACCCAAGTTCACCTTATCGAAAGAGCAATTGTGGGCTCCTGGGTGTCTCAGTCGGTTAAGCGTCTGACTTGGGCTCAGGTCATGATCTCACGGTTCATGAGTTCAAGTCCCACGTTGGGCTCTGTGCTGACAGCTCAGGGCCTGGAGCCTGCTTCGAATTGTGTGTCTCCCCCTCTCTCTGCCCCTCCCCTGCTTTTGTGCACTCTCTCTCTCTCTCTCTCTCTCTCAAAATAATAAACATTAAAAAAAGAAAAAAAAGCAATTGTGACAGAAGTCATGTTGACTCATATTTCAGGAATGTCTCCACTGAGTAAAGGCCGACCGACACACAACACACACACAAACGAGATCCCCTGGTCCCTCCGGAGCAACCGCCAGCCTCAGCTCACCAGGAGGACGCGGGAAGGTTATCATCCCCATTTCACAGGTGAACAAAGGGAGGCACAGGGGCTGTTTATTCAGTGAAACCACCCCCTAAAGCCATGGTTCTATTGAACCTTCTAGAAAAAAGCTCTCCCTGGGAAGTGGGAGAGCCCGCAAACTGCTGGAGTCTGGATGCTTCGTAGGCAACTGCTTGACTTGGGGGAGGCGGCGTCCCTCTCGGCTGGTGCTGTGGACTACACTTGGGGTTCCTCATTCTTAGGGTTTCCAGAAAGTGGAGCCAGAGGTTCAGGCAGCGCAGGAGGCCGGAGCTGGCCCCAAGGGGGACTCCCCATTCCGTGTCCCCATGCACAGCGCCAGCAATCTGAGGCTCACACATTTTACATCAACCCTCTTCCCCCCAGGTCCCCAGCGGATGCACGCTGAGGACTCAAGCCTACCAGAGCCCTCCCCCCCTTGCTGCCTGCGTGGGGATGGAAGGGGGAGGGCGGGGAGAGACCCCACTGTTGCTTAATGAGCAGCTCCCACGAGGCCAGGGCCCCCGCAATGGAGGACAGACAGCCACCAGACTGACAGAAGAAGGCTCACAGCGGCCCCGGGATTCACATCCTGCCACCTGGGTCCCAGTCCAGATGGCCACACTTTCAGGAAGACCACGGATGCTCACTCTTGCTGCTTGCCTACTTCGCACCAGGCGCTGGACACAGTTGATCTCATTCAATTCTCTCAACGGCCCAAAGTTGGAGCTGTTATGACCCCTGTTTCACTGATGGAGGAACTGAAACAGAGAGGTTGAGTAACTTGCCCAAGGTCACACTGCTCTGAGGGCCTGAAATGACATTCAGAGTGACACTCACGCCAAAGCTGCTGCTTTAAGACAGCCTTTGTTTTACAGAGGCTACATTTTCCCTCAATTTGGAATTTTGAAAAGTAGGAAATTCACATGGGTCCAAAAAAGAAAGAAGGCCTCAAACAAATCTCTGTCCCCTCTCCTCCCCAAGTGTTTCACCCCCCACCTCCGTAAGTAACACTTAGTCATTCAGTGGGTAGCTGCAGTTTCTTTATGTAAATAGAAGCTAATACAAATATAGACCCATCTTTCCCTTTTAATGCAAAGAGGCGTGTATATGCTGTATGCTGTTTGAACCTTGCTTTACTCGCCTAATAAAGCTTAGAGATGGTTCTTCACTGTTCTTTACAGCGGCCAAGTACAGTATCCCGTGATGTGGATTCTGCCAGTTTCTTTAATCAGCTCCTTACTGATGTGGGTTTAGGCTGTTTTCAACCTTTCACTTTTATAAACAATGTTGCAAAGGATAACCTTGTACATAAATCACGTCCCACGAGCCTAAGTTTATCTGCAGGATTGCTGCTGGGCTGCAGCCCAGCTGGGGCAGAGGGTTTCTGCATTTGCCACTAGGACAGACATTGCCAAAGGAGACCCAGCCCCAAACACAGTGGGCTCCCATCCCCAAAACCCTGGGGAGCCAAACCCTGGTTGGGCACGAGACCTGGTGAAGTACCGCCTCTTGGGGGCGTGGTCTGGGTGGGGCCAGGGCAGGGGCGGGGCCTGGAGGGCGACACAAGCATCCCAGCATCTCACCCCCCTGCTTCCTCTAAAATTTCCCGTGATGGCTTCGCTGTCATGGCAGCACATGGCCTTCAAGGCACATGATGAAACACCACACAGCCACGGTGAGCGGGGGTGAGCGCCAAGGTGTGTTAAAAAGGAGCAAAATGGGAAAACTTGCGGGGGGGGGGGAGGCTTTGCCACCCTGTGTGTCCCCCAGGGATGCCATGCAACGGGGCGAGGTGTCATTTAGTGGACCTTCCCCGGCAAGCGGAACCGTTAAACAAAGACACTGAGCTGCCTGCCGCGTACTCTGGGCATTTTCTCATCAGGACGGTATTCGTGGCAGCTCGTCCCTGTGCCAGGGCCCCAGGGTTTCACGTGCATTATCCCAGTGAAGCCTCCAGCCGCCCGTGAGGTCAGTTCTATTATTACCCCGGTTCTCCGTCCTCCCAAAGAGGACTCAGGTGAGGTAACTGCCAAGCCCCGCTCCACAGAAAGCCTGTGTGGATCATCAGGGCCACAGTCATGAGCAGGCCATTTGAAGGGGGTGGGTAATGGGGCTAAAAATGTTTATTCGGAGCAGATTCTCCAGGCAGGCCACATTCCCATCCAGTCACCCACCTCCTGTTCCAATCGCTTTGAGGACAGGGAAGGATGGGTGACTGACGACGGTTCCAACCCCAGCTCTTCTCTTAGGATATGCATGGATTTATTACTTGATGAAAGTAATGCATGCCTAGGGCAGCATATCTGGAACATACTGGGAGAAAATGAAATTGATCCATAAACCCACTACCCAGGGGAAGCCTCCATTAGCATCACGATACAGCAGCTGCCAGTCTGTTTCCAGCACGTGCCTATCAGCCGATACATTGATGGAAATGTAACACATGTGTGGAAAAGAACACGGATCAGAAACGTACAGCTTTCTGGATTTTCACAGCGAAATCTCTCACGTAATGAGCAACCAGATGAAGAAACAAAACGTGACCACGAATGCATTTTTTTAAACAAAATCAGGGTCCTGTTGTGTTGTGGCTTGATTTATGTCCTCTCCCCCCCGCCCCTGCCCCCCGCCCTGCAAGAGATACACTGAGGTCCTAACTCCAAGTTCCTGATTTGGAAATAGGGTCTTTATTGATATAGTCAAAGTCAAGGTAGGATCGGACTGAATTAGGGTAGGCCCTGATCCAGGAACTGGGATCCTTCTAAAGAAGTGAGGAAGCCATGTAATAACTGAGGCAGACAATGGAGTGATGTGCCTATGGAACCAGGAGCACCAAGGATTGTTACAGCCACGAGAAACCAGAGCCTTCAGACAGAGCACAGCCCTGCCGACTCCTTAATTTCAGAGTTAGAGCCTGCAGAACTCTGTGAGAACCCCCTTCTGTTGTTTTCAGCCAAGCTCTTGCTATCAACTTGCAATGACAGCCTGAGGACACTAATACGTAGGGTGTGTACAGTTTCATTTTTTTCAATTTTTTTTAACGTTTATTCATTTTTGAGAGACAGACAGAGCATGAGCGGGGAGGGGCAGAGAGAGAGGGAGACACAGAATCCGAAACAGGCTCCAGGCTCCGAGCCGTCAGCACAGAGCCCGACGCAAGGCTCGAACCCACGAACCGTGAGATCATGACCTGAGCCGAAGTCAGACGCTTAAACGACTGGCTCCTGCACCTTCCAACCTCATCTTACACCTTGCTTCCTGTCCAGCCATGCGGGCCACCTTTGGCCCCTTCTCCTTTTTGTTTCTGCTGCCACAGGGCCTTAGTCCATGCTGTGCCATCTGCCACAGATGCCCCCATTCTCCCTTGACATGGATGTAGCTCATCGCCCTTCTTCAGATCTAAATTCTTTCCTGCCCCCACCCCCGCCCACATCATGTACCCTTGTAGCCCAGTGATCTGTGACTTCTCCTTATGGAGGGGGCTCGGCTTCCCCAGCTCCCGGAGAGGACACCTCCTCCCCAAGCCACCACTGGCCATGGGTCCCCGGCACCCCTTCGAAACATCTCCCACATCTCACCCCTCCTGACTATCCATGGCCTCCTCTTGGCATTGTATTGGTGTCTCTCCCCCATCTACTCTCCACCCTCAGCTGAGAGCTCCATGTAAAACACGTCCCACTCCTTTACTCGAGGGTCCATAGTGAGGTTAGGGCTTTGGTTTTCCCGAGTACCATCAGTGGGGACTTGCTTTAAATTATGTAATGAAAAAGGTCGCTGTCAGGCTCTGGGACCGGGTGGAACAGGCTATAAAAATGCTCCATGGGCAGCATGAACACTTGGAGTTTTGTCTAGAAGCTCAAAGGCCCGGGATGGGGAGACAAAGCTGGACACACCATCAGCAGTGACTAAGAGCACCCAGGGCTCACATCCCTAGAAAGGCAGCGAGGGGTGGCGTCGTTAGCAGAGGCGGGTGGGAAGCCCACGTCCCGAGGAGCACGCAGCCGTCTGTGGTCTGGGTTGATTTCCTCACCCTCTGTCTGCGGAGGTGACTCTCTCAAAAGCAGATTGTCAGGGATGGTTTCCCAGGCTGAGAGGCAAGGGCCGCCTCCCTCCTAACAAGATCAGGCAGCCCGAGATAGGGAGGGACTCTGGGGGCAAGTCTGTGCACATCTTGGGCAGGGTCCCAGTGGAGTAAAGCAAACCTCAGCCCACGTCTGCTCATCACCCGCTCTGTGCCTCTCCAGGGAAGGCTGTGCCCAGCAGGGCCTGGCACGCCATCAGCTCTCAATAAATACCTGTTGTATGGCTGGCTGGCTGGACTGACGGATGGCTGGATGGAGGAGTGGCTGGACAGAGGGCAGATGGGTGGATGGATGAATAGATGGGTAACAGATAGATGATGCATGGACAGACAGACAGGCAGATGCATGGATGGAGGGATGAACTGATGGATGATGGATGGATGGATGGGTGGATGATGGATGGATGATGAACAGACAGATAAATGGATGGGTAGATGGATGAATGATGGACAGATGGACAAACAGATGGAAGCAGAGATGACACTTTTAAATCTTTAAGGACGGGAGAGAAGACGCTGTAGTGTCATGTCACTGGGCATGACAGAAACTGCCCAGTCTTAAGGTAAATCTCAGCACCCAGAAGGGAGGCCATTGTGGAGAGTGATTTGGGCAGTTCACACCCTCTGGGACACACTGGGAGGGATGTGTGACTATACTTGTACACCTCCAGACCTTGATTTGTGCCCTTCCTTCCTTCCTTCCTTCCTTCCCTCCCTCCTTCCTTCCTTCCTCTCTTTTAGAGAGAGAGCAAGCAGGGGAGGGCATAGAGAGACAGAGTCTCAAGCAGGTTCCATGCCGTCAGCACAGATACCAACGCAGGGCTCGATCCCACGAATTCTAAGAGGAGATCATGACCTGAGCCAAGATCAAGAGTCGGACGCTTAACCGACTGAGCAACCCAGGTGCCCCCAGACCATGCTGTATGGTGATGGTCTGTTCACTCCTGACTCCCCGGTGTGCTGTGAGTCCCTCAAGGGTCAAGCACACACCAAGCGCCCCTTTCTGTCCCCAGTGCTAAGCGTGCCACTCAGTACTGCTCAGAAATCACCACTGAACCAAACCAAGCACAAAGAGGACTGCATTCTGTGCCCCGTCCCCCGCCCCCCGCCCCCCGCCACACAGACAACAGGAATTAATCAGAAATACACTTATCCAACCCCACCTTAAAAAAACAAAACCGGGGCCATGAAAGAGAAGCAGGCTCAGAAAGGAAACTACAGAGGTCCAAACTTGCGGTTCGATAGAACAACAACATCTTCATATTTACATAGGGCACCACGGTTCACAGAGAGCTGTCGTAGGAGTCAACTCAGCAAATCCTGTCCGAAAAATCATCTTTGCTATGTGACAGGGCCCTGAGCTAAAGTGACCTGCCCAGGGTCACAGCCAGTACTGGGACCAACGCCCGGGGTACAGGGCCCTCACCTGCCAGTGCCCCTCTCTGCCTTCTGACCACTGGGTGTTTTTCAGGTTGTCAGTCTGTTGATGGTCAGGCCAGGTTGGGAAAGCCTGATTCCCCTGCTGGGAGGTGACAAGAAGGTTCAGAGAGCCCAAGTCACCCACCTGGGCTCACACGGCTGGGAAGGCAAGGTGTGAGGTAAGGAGTGGCTGGCTGGAGAGAAGGGCCAGCCTGGAACACCTCGGGCCAGGCAGAAACTTCATCTCTAGGGTGCCTCCAGGGTCACCCGGACCATTTGTGAACTGGGTGAGCCTCTGAACGCCTATCTCTAAAGTGGCGGTAATCGGGGCTGCCTACAGGATGGCCACGGCGATCACATGAAGTCATATATCCGAGCACCAGCCACAGCATCCAGTGAACAGTAGGTATTGCTATTCTCACCGCCAAGGGCATCTTCATGACATCAGACACAGCAAAGAGCATAGAGGCTCAGAAGTTGCGGCAGGGAAGAATGATGAGCAGAGGACAGGTTTTCTGTGCGTTCCCCACGGCTCCTCAGGCTCACAGGGGAGGACAGGAAGTTCCAGGGTGTAGATGGGGCTGGTGGGGAGCCCACCCGTGCAGGGACCAAGGTGGCAGGGAAGGCAAGGTCACCTCCTGGGGCCAAGGAGACCCGGCTAACGACACAGGACCAGCTCCACCTGTGATGGAGGGAGGGTGGGGTAACTACAAAAGTCAGCCCAGCAAGGAGAGAGAAGCCAGGCCTTGGGCAGGCCCCGTCTCCCCTCCTATCACCAGGTCTGTGCTCCCCACCACGTCCCCCCCTTCTCCGGTCTGCTCCCTGCTCCCCCAAACATTCAGTACCACGTTTTGCAACCCAGCCAGGGTGGGTGTCAACCCCACAGGCTCTGGGCCGGATGGGGCTGGATTTGAATCCCGGTCCTCCCCACTTGCTGGCTGTGGCCTCAGGCAAGCTGTCTCTGAGCTTGAGAACCCTCTCCTGGAAAGCGGGGCTGCACATCACCTGTGGGAAAGGGACCTCACGGGGAGCCCGGGACACAGGAGGTGTTCAGTGGATGTGGGGCGTGGACAGGCTGCTGAGGACGCCCCGGGCCAGCCCCGCGGAGCTCCTGTTTACCAAAGCTTTTCCTCCAAAAGGTAAGCCTGTACAGCCACTCTGGAAAAGAGCTTGTCTGCTTCTTAAATACTCAACGCCGATGTAGACATTTATGCAGCCCCACTCCTGAGTGGGCATTTACCCCAGAGAAACGACAACTTCTATCCACACAAACATCTGTAGCGGCTTTACTCACGGTGGCCAGGAACCGGAAGCAGCCTGGAGGCGCCTCAAGAGGTGGCCCGTTAAGCAGACTGGGGTTCGTCCATTTGGTGGATTGCTACCCAGCCTTAAAAGGCAAGACAACTCAGGGGCGCCTGGGTGGCTCGGTCGGTTAAGTGTCCGGCTTCAGCTCAGGTCATGATGTTGCGGTTCACGAGTTCGAGCCCCGGGCCGGACTCTGTCCTGACGGCTCAGAGCCTGGAGCCTGCTTTGGATTCTGTGTCTCCCTCTCTCTCTCTGCCCTTCCCCTACTCGAGCTCTGTCTCTGTCTCTCTCTCAAAATTAAATAAACATTAAAAAATAACAATTAAAAAAAAAAAAGCAAGACAACTCATGGCTTTCAGGGGCATTACGCTGTGCGGGGGGGAGAAAAAAGCCAGTCTCCAGGGGAAAGTGAGATGTAATTCCATTTATATAACCTTCCCAAACGACAAAACTATACAGATGAGTCCAGATCAGTGGTTGCCCGCGGCTGGCGGATGGGGGGACAGGGCGGTGGGTGTAGGAGATCTTCACAGTGATTCAGGAGTTCTGTTCTCTACTGTGGTGGTGGCAAAGTGAATCCACACACGTGACAGAATGCCGTCGAACCACAGGCACATACACACCTTCCTAATCTCGTTCGGGGCTTAGGTATTGTAGCATAATTACGTGCGGTGTAACCATTGGGGGAAACCGGGTGAAGGGTGGAACACAGCACCATGTGGCTTTATCTTCTCAGTTCCCTGCGGCTCTAAAATTATTTCATAACTCAAATTAAAAAAAAATTTTTTTTTGTAAATGACACGCATGCTCCGATGTCTGCCGTTTGCATTCAAATACTCCAGCCAAATGGGGGAAAAGCAGGAGAGGGAGCCCATGAGGAGGTGATGAAGCAAGACTGCTAAACCTTGCCAGGGGTGACGCGGCGGGGTGGGGATGCCGGAATCACCGTCTGGTCTTCCCGACTTCCGTGCATGTTCGAAATTTTCCAAAGTAAAGACGTTAAATTAAAAACGCTGATATGCAGGGGCGGGTCCGCGTCCGCCCAGACAGCCACGCGCACGCGCGGGAGCCCAGCGCCCTGACTCCCTGTCCGCCCGCAGCCGGGCATCCTGCCAGGCGGCTGTGCGTGTATACGCGCGCATCAAAGGAAATAAATAACGCTTAACCGCCGCTGTGGAATCTGGCCACGCCGGGTCACACGTCTGTCGGGCCATCTGCAGGGCAGGGCCAGGCCAAAAGGGGTCCACAGGGCTGTTTTGAACTCCAGGAGAGAGAGAGAGAACTTTCTGGGAACTGGGGTTAGAGGGTGAGTGATGGGGGGTGGGAGATGGCTCCTAATGGCGGGGGTGGGGGGTGTTAGAAGAGAAGAGTCCCGAGAAGAGGTCAGATCCACAGCAGTGTCCCCAGGTGGCCGCAGAGTCTGGAGACCTGGGGGGAGTTGGCTCCTAGGCAAGGGAGGCTTCCGGTGGGGGAGGGGCTGGTCACTGCTGGGGAGGGGGATCTGGTCTCTCAGTGTGCCTGGGGGACGGGGGTGGCCGTGACTGTCCACCCCACCTCATCTCCTCAATGGCATTATTACTTCAAGAGATTTTACAATGATGTCTTGACCTTGGGGGGGGGGGTCACTTCTTGCTCTGAACCTCAGTTTCCTCAACTATAAAATGGGTCCAGTGGAGGCATGAATGAATGCTGCAGAGGCTGAGTGAGGTGGCCACAGCCATGCCCTGAACGCACGTGGTGCCAGGCCCTGCACTAAGGACTCTGTGCGTACCAGATCCTTCAAGATTAGACCACCATCACCACCCCCATCTGCCAAATCAGAAAGCAAGGCACAGAGAGCTTAAGAAACTTGCCCAAGGTCACGGAGGCATTAGGTTGAAGAGCTGTGATTCAAATGTGCAGGTAAAGCACCAAGTTTAAGGCCCTCAGAAAACGTTATGTTGAAGGTGATTTTAAGTTTTCTCTTTTTTTTTTTAATTTTTAAATTTTTTTTATTTTTGAGGGAGAGAAAGAGTGCAGGCAAGTGGCGGCGGGGCAGAGAGAGAGAGGGAGACACAGAATCCGCAGCCGGGTCTAGGCCCTGAGCTGTCAGCACAGAGCCCGACGCGGGGCTCGAACTCACGAACCGCGAGATCATGACCTGAGCAGCAGTCGGACGCTTAACCAACTGAGCCCCCCAGGTGTGAGGGTGATTTTAAGTTTTAAAGCATGTGCACACAGCCGAAGCCCGTGTTGGGAAGGAGACGGAAAATGTCTCTCTGTTCCCATTTGAACACCTGCCCACGCTTAGCCATAGCTGGGAAGGTGGGGACTGGAGGGGCCTGGCTAGTCCAGGCCAAAGACCACAACTCCTGCCAGAAAGAGCCAGTCAGATTTGGCAAATGGGGTGAGGGGAGCTGGGAGGGAGCCCCCAGCCCGGCCACCCCAGTGGCTGGCCTTCTCGACATCACCCGTCACAGAGGAGCCAGAGGGCTGCAGCAGGGGCTTGAAGGCGAAGGGCAAGCCTCCCGGCTGCCAAGCTCAGAAACAATGCCCCCCTCCCTCATCACTGTGCCATCAAGCCTTTATTTCCCCCTCTGCGCAATGGGGCCAGTACTATCCAGGGACTTTGAGCTGTGGCCAGTGCTCCTAACACGTCCACAGCCATCTGTGACTTTCCTTCCCTCCTGAAGCGTTTCTTCCCCCCAGAGAGGAAAAGAAGGCCATACCACACAAAAATGAATGGCTGGTGTGCAGGGGAGAGACAAACGGCTAGAAGCAGCTAGAAGCGATGTCTCCAGCCCGAAGCCCGCGGGGACAAGACTGTCTGTGCTCGGTGAGACCCGCACACGCAGGGGAAGCCCCACGGCTCTGCCCCCTCCTGGGCCAGAAACGTCTATCTAGGGTCCCCTTCTGGAAAGCTCTGAGGAACTCTGGTTTCCACAGGCACTGTCAGCATGGGGTGCTGAGTCATCGAGAACCTTGGTCAGTGGTTCCTGACTAAGGGTGCACACAGGCACGGGGCAAATGCAAGCAGAGCCCTGGGGACCCTGCAGAGGCCCTCCCACCAGCCAGGCACCCCGAACCAAGGCTCTGCACCCAGGGAGCCCCGGGCTGGGGCCGAAAGCCTTCACTTATCGCCCATGACCACCTCCTGGCTAGCTTTATGGGGCAATTTCTGGAGGGTCTGATCCAGACTTGAAGAGGTTCCTTGCGGGATCAGAGGTCAGCTAGAAGGACGTGATGGGACAGGGACGGAGGGCAACGGGGAGAAGGTGACAAAGCCCTGGGCTGTCATCGTGAGAAATCCAGAAAGACCGGTCTGGGCCAGAGGATAGAGTGAGCCATCCTTCCATCCCACACCCACTGCCTGCCGTCAAGGCTTGTCAGCTCCTGCAGGTGGGGAGACCATGACACCTTGGGCTCCTGGCACACTTTGTCCCCTCCAAGCCATCCCCCAGTCCCATGGCGCTCCCTAACGAGGCCTCTCATTGCCCCCAGCTGGAACCACAGACTCACAGGCCCTCAGGGAGAGGCCAGGGACCCAGGAGTGCAGGAGGCAGGTGGGAGACGACAGGCGTGGTGGGGGCTGTGAACAAGGGGGCTCCCAGGCCCCCAACGCTGGGCAGCAGTCACTCGGCTCCAACCGGTGCTTGTCATGCAGGAATGTGGGCCCAGGGCTGCCAGAGTTTTCTGTTGTCCCAGCAAGTCAGACACCTGGATTATTTTTTAATCCTGATTTATAAACGCCACAATTCCAAAAACATATAGAGAATCTAGGGGCTGGACAAGCCACGCGAAGCTGGACTGTAGCCGGCTCTGCCCCTCGGCCTCAGACAGAGGGAACCCTGGTGGACCAGCCTCTGGCCGCCTCCTCAGGCCCCTCTCCTCCTTCTCCTGCCCTCAGGGAATCCTAGAGGAGCTGCAGTTCAGACACAGACAGTGGTTCCCAGCTTCCTCCACTACCCCTCGCCCTTGGAGTTTCATCTCACAGAAAAGCATCCCTGAACTCCCTGGGGTGAGGGGACCCCATTCCCTGGGGCCCCCAGAGCCTTTTAAAGTCATGCAGCACACAGGATTCAATTAACTGCTTTCCTCCCTAACCCACTGCTGAGCTGGTAAAAGCATCTAAGGAGACCAAAAATGTACATATACTGGTTCAAATCCCAACTCATCCCTAACATCCAACATGATGTGGCCCCTGGCAACCTCTCTGAATGTTACCCCTCCCTCATTTCACTCTCTAACAGCCTCACTAATCTGTCAGCCCCTGAATGTGTCAAACTCCATCCTGCCTCAGGACCTTTGCACACACCACTCTCTGTGCCTGGAACGCTTTCCCAGCAGATCTAGAGATGGCTTGAGCCGGTGGGTGTGCATAGGTGGGAGAACACACATCTGCCGGCCGTCCCCAACCATACTCCCTTGTAAAGTGACCCCTTCACTGGCTTCAAGCCACCCAATCAGGCCAATATCAGATTATTTCATACCTCAGGGCCTTGGCCCAGGCAGTTCCCCGTAGCCAAGGATGCCAGTTCCCACTTGGTCCCAAGACCAGCTCCTTCTCAGACATTTCCTCCCTCCCCTTTCCACCTCCCCTGCCACTCCATTCCTTCCGCTCTCGTAAGATTAACCCCTTTGAACCCTGTATCAATTCTCCCCTTCAGGCCTCAGTTCTGGGGTCATCCCCTTTGAGAAGCTTTACCTCCCAACGTCTCCAGGGCAGGTCTCCCCGAGACCCCTGGCTGGTTACTCCCCGTCCCTTTGCATTGCTTTATTTCCTTCTGGAACCCACGGCTCCCTGACATCACCTTGTTAATGTGTTCCTTTCCCTGGTCTCCCCGGGTGGATGTGAACGCCACAGAGCCAGGGCTTTCATCGATCTCCTTCCTGCTGCCTCCCCAGGGCCCCGCAAGCAACCAGCCGTCAGTGAGCAACAATAAACACATTATGTCAAGGCCTCTTCAACAGGCTTGCTATTTGGAAGACATTCAGATCTTGGAAATTATTCACATCGGAGGGAAAACAACTACATCTCAGACGCAAGAAAGTATCGTGTCTAAAGTAGGTACCCCCTCGGCACCCTTGCCCTCTACAAGGACATGTCTGTGCTGTCTTCTCTTGGGCGCCCTGTGCCTGGCCCCAGGTGGCATCTCGGTGGCTCGAGGCTGTGACCCCACTTTCCAGGCCCTTCCTTCCGCAGAGGACGAATACGTAGTATGAAGCACGGACCAGCTCTGCGAGTGCCAGGCCAGCACAACCTCTTGTAAGAGGCTCAGGCAGCAGGTGGCATTATCCTTATTTTTCAGATGAGGGATCTGAGGCTGGCTCGGGAGGCTGAAGATGAGCCCCCCCACCCCCACTCCCCAGTCTGCCCCTTGGGCTGTCATGGGGAAGCTCAAGTAGGGACAGGAGGAATCAGCTGGAATGCCTGCCAAGAAAGCTCAGCTTCGGGCCCAGCCCCAGGCCGGGGAGCCGCTTCCTGTGGCCCTGCCGGGGTGGCCCCAGAGGAGAACCTGCTGGAATGTTTTCATCCACATGCACAGGCAGTGAATCAGCGGGGCCTGGCACATGGACAGATCTGCTCGCGGGCCCAGCCTCTAGGGGACATGGCCTTTGCCCCCAGGCCCGGGGAGGAGCTGCCCTTCTGGCCCAGCTCCCATCTCAGGTTCAGTCTTCTCCTCTTTAGACCTCACACAACAATGCTGCGGAGGCATTTTCTGTAGAAACCAGTGATCCTCTGACTTGGGCTGGGATCGGGGAGATACGTGGTGCCTCGTGCCCCAGAAGGGCAGCCGGCCCATCTCTCAGCTGACCCCAAACCTACCCCATCTGTAAAACAACAACAGTGTGAGGGGCTTCAGGCCATGCAACTGAGCTGATGGTGTGGCTCTTTCATACCCCAGGGCCTTTGCACTGGCTGCACTCTCCTCCTGGAACACCATCTCTGCCTTGTCCCAGCTGCTTTGTGGACATTTCCCTCCTGAAACTTTCCCCAGCTCCTCTTTACCCCCCTCCCCTGGTAGAACTAGCCCCTGTGTACCCAGGGTCACTCCTATCACAGCACCTCTAAAGGGGGATCCCATTCAGCAGTCCATACATCTGCACCCCTTGGCCATGCTCCTGATACTTGGAAGGGGTCAAGGGCATGTTCAATATCAAGAAGACACTCCCAAGACAGAAGGACAGGGGGTGGCACACCAGGTCTTCATGAATCTCCAAGAGTTGCCTCTTGGCCGACACCAAACCCATGGGATGGGCCTCAGGGAGCCCCCCGCTTCTTCCTGGCCTTTATCTGGGGACCCATCCCCTGTAGTACGCACCTCAACCCTCAGAGTGAAGGACAAAGACGGCTGAGCCGTCACCAGGCCAGGGTTGACCCTCCTCTAAGACAGCCCTCGATCCAAAGGGCCTCTGTCCCATCCCTCCGTCTCCTAGACGCCTCGTTCTATCACCCACGTTCAGCATGGGCCCCAGCAAAGGCAGAGCGGAGGGTGGCTGGAAACACCATCCTGTCCCCTGCCTGTCCCCCGAGGGTAGCACCTGGCTCTCTGCTCACACCCAAGGGCAAATGCCTGATGTCTAGAGACACTCCCAAACGGGTGTGAATGATGAATGAAGGAAGACCCGCGGGTTGAGGGTCCAGCAACCTCCAAACACGCACTTATCTGACACTTACTGTATGCCGAGCCCTGCCAGAAGTACCCTCCTATTTTGTGGTTTAAGCCGCAGGAGGCCTCGGAGAGACACGGCGAGGAGCCACAGAGCTGGGACCCCGGCGGTCCAAACTTTATCCTACTTTAGACACACCAGTTGGTCGGGGGTCAAATGCTTAACGGCTTGCGCCCCCTGGCCGTTGGGGTCCTGCCAAGGAGACACGAGGCCGAGGCCCGTGCAAGCGCTGGGGAGACCCCGAGGGGAGCTGATGCACACCCTGAGGGGCTCCCCAGATGTCGGCAGGGGGAGTCTGCTCTGCGGGGCCCAGGGACGGGGAGCCCCGGGCCCCGCACCCACACGAGGGCCACGGGAGCTACTGGCCAAGCTGGGTGGGTGTGGCTGCGTGGCGGGCACGGGGCCCGGCTCACGGTCACCCTGACCTCCGAGGCAAGCCAGCTGGGAGTCACTCTTTCCAACCCAGGCAGCAGAGAACTTGGCTGTGGCCGCAGCAGGAAGCCCAAGGTAGAGGAGGCTATGGGCTTTTGTTTCCAGCTGCTTCCACCAAGATCGCATTTGCCAAACTTCATCACTGTCTCCCCAGCCCCTTCAGGTCGCTGCATTGGTGTGTGTTATCCCTACAGTCACTTACCTAATCCCCTTTACAAGAGGGGCCCTTAAAAAATACATCCGTTATGCACTTGAGATGGAAATGTTCTGTCACTACCTGGTGAACTCCCAGTCCAAGGGGCCACTTATACCCACCCTCGTGGCTTTAAGGACAACATGTAACTGTAAGAATAAAGCATGGCTCGGGGCGCCTGGGTGGCTCAGTCGGTTAAGCGTCCGACTTCAGCTCAGGTCACGATCTCACGGTCCGTGAGTTCGAGCCCCGCGTCGGGCTCTGGGCTGATGGCTCGGAGCCTGGAGCCTGTTTCAGATTCTGTGTCTCCCTCTCTCTCTGCCCCTCCCCCGTTCATGCTCTGTCTCTCTCTGTCTCAAAAATAAATAAACATTAAAAAAAAAATTTAAAGCATGGCTCACCACTGTACCCTAAGACCATCATACATTCATCAGGAGTACAAGTGTTCCATTCTAACTTCTGGGAAAGGGTCTTAGTCACTCCTTTCTCAACCCCCAGACCCAAGAGGTCCCCTTTCTAGGCTTAAAAAAAAAAAAAAAAAAAAAAAAAAAAAACATGAGGGGAGCACCAGGGTGGCTGAGTTGGTTAAGCAAGTGACTCTTGATTTCGGCTCACGTCATGATCTCATGGTCGTGGGATCAACCCCTGCATCAGACTCTGCGCTGACAGTGAGGAGCCTGCTTGGGATTCTCTCTCCCTCTCTCTCTGTTCCTCCCCTGCGCTGGCACCCACGCTCTTGCTCTCTCTCACTCTCTCTCTCTCTCAAAATACGTAAGCTTAAAAACAGTGGAAGTTCTGGCACATTCTTTTGGCCCTCTGTGCAGCAGGCATGAGATGCGGGGTTATAATCCGGAGTGCCCCCATGTCTTCCCCGGGGAGAGACCTTGAAACCTGAGTCCAGCTGGCAGTGAGAATTCTTCTGCTGAGAAGAATTCCACCTGCATTAGAAGCCAGGGGCCGAGTATGAGCCCCAGGCTGTGGCTAAGTCTCCATGTGACTGTAGCCCATCCTTCCCTCACGTCTGGGCCATGACTACAAGCAGGTATCGGTCTCCCAAGGGGATCTGACCTCCCTAAAGCTCCCAGGATGGCTGCCAGCCTATCCTGAGCCCTCAGTAAGGGACAACAATGACTAGTAATGCCCCTTCCATTCCGACATCAAAGGGGGAGGTGTTTGCACCTCATAGCTGAGGGGCATGGACAGAACCATCCCAGCCCTGGAAAAATTCCCGATGCTAACAGGGTAAGAGAGGCCAGCAGGCACTGCTCAGTAATGTTCAGTGGTCTCTTGCTGTCAGGATACCACTATGGCCACTCCCTTCCAGGGGTCCCTGCCTCAGTCTCTCCATCTGTGAAACAGACAAGACTCCTGCTGAAGCAGAGACAAGAAGGGACTGAAATTCAAACACTGCCTGGGTTTGTGGATTTTTCATTCTAGACAAAGTCTCTCTGGGTGGGCAAGGGAAGGGACACACGGTAACCAGCACCATTCCAATTGTGGGGACCTGGGGTGATTTCCCCAGCACCCCCTTCAGCCTGGTGGAAGACGTGGACCCCACATCGCCCACAAGCCCAAAGTGAACCCTGACTGGCTTAAACCAATCCTAGTCCTACACATAGCGGCCCAGACCTAAATCAGTCAGTCTGGGGCTGACACAAGGCTCAGGGGTGGAGGGTAGGGCCTGCAATCAGGACTACGTTTAACAAATAACAATACAAGACACCCAATTAAATTTGAATCTCAGTTCAATAAATTTTTTTTCAGTATAAGTATATCCCAAAGTATAGCCCACTTTAGTGTAAGTATATCCCAAAGATTGCATGTGACATATTTATGCTAAAAACTTACTCATTTTTTTATCTGAATAACTGAGTGTCGTGTATCCTGCTTAGGACTCTGCTTAGCCAGGACACTGAACAGGAAGCAAGCCTTCTTGCTGTGGCTGCTACCTCCTATCCATAGAGGAAGGTAGCAGCCAGGGCACAAAGGAAGCCAGGAGGAAGGCTCAGAGGGCAGGGCTTTGCTGGGTCTCCTCCACCATTGCCCGGTGGGGTGCTCACTTTCCTTCACTGAGCATTGGACGACCAGGCATTACGCTAATGCTTTAATCATGTTACCTCTTTGTACGTTCGCAAGAAAGCAAGGACAGGAAAGGAAATGAGTTCAGAGTCACTTGGTAACTGTGATTCAAGCTGCACTCAAACCCAGGTAATTCTGCTCCTAGGGGGATAGCCTGAGCCACTGCACTACCCTTTGTAAATGTCCCTCACCTTGCAGGGGTGGGTATGGCGTCAGGAGGGCAGTGACTCCTAGTGATTAATGTGTATCTAACCTAAACTTTATGGGTCAGGAAACACAGAGCGGGATGATGCTGTGACACCCAAAGAGTGTGGGACAGGAACAGGGAGGCGGGCCACCAGCCTGAGGTTGCCCGCAGCTCCCAGAGAGGGACATCAGACCTAGAAGGAGACCTGTCCTGGTCTCCTTCCCATGAGATTCTGTTCCTTTTAGGAATAGAAGAATCATGACGGCAAATCCCACAGTGGGGTGGTACAATTCCATTGGGATTCTAGTCCAGCAAGGAGAGGGTGTGGGCCCCCAGGGCTGGGCTGGGTGAGAAATCCTCATCGGCCCTTGGGGGACAGACCCAGTGCCTGAGTCTGTGCTGGGTGAACAAAACAGAGTCTGGTTGCCTCTGGGCTCACACTACTGTCTTCAAAGCCAGCAGCTCTAATGCTTGGGGGTAAGAGGTGGGGTAGGAGGAGAAAGGAGGAAAGAATGTTCTGGAAGCTGGTGGCCCCCAGCCTGGGGTTCTGTAGGGGGGCATGAACCCCAAAGGCCACTTTGAGGCCCTCTGGAAGGAGCTGGGGTCTAAGTCAGGGGTCTAATAAGTCTGGCTTGGAGGCCCTAAGGTAGGCAAGACCAGGGTTCAGGAGACTCCCTCACTGCAAGGGAGAAGGGTCAGGGGTCAAGGGCCAGGGTATCCCCACCCTCCCAGGCAGATGTCAGAAGAACAGGCCTCTCCACTCTGACTGCAATCCCAGGCCAGCTGGGGCCCAGAGGCACCCCAGGGCCCTGAGCTTCCCCCCAGGCCCTCCCCAGCCAAGCCGGCTCAGACCTCAGGCTCCACAGACAGCTGGCCTGGTGGTCCAGGCAGAGTCTTAACTGTGGGATCTCACCACCCTCCAGCCTGGGCCTGCACTGGAAACAGACCACAGATGCCTTCCTTCGACTTGTATCCAGAATATATAAAGCACCCTAACCCCTCAGAAACAGGATGGCAAATAACCCGATGAAAAATGAGCAAAATATCTGAAGAGCCATTTCTCCAAAAAAAAAAAAAAAAGTCCACTGAGCACATGGAAAGATGCTCAGCCACAGGAAGGACTGCAAACGGGCACCAGGACTTGGGGGCAGGGGGTGAAAGTGTCGCACAACTGCATCGTGGTGATGGTCGCACGGCTCTGTGAATTTACAAACACAGAGGGAGGCACGTTTTATGACGTATAAAGTAGATTTCACTCAAGCTTGTTAAAAAAGAAGGCCTCCCAGGAGCACCTAGGTGGCTCAGGGGGGTGGGCATTCCAGTCACGATCTCGCGGTGTGTGAGTTCGAGCCCCGCGTCGGGCTCTGTGCTGACAGCTCAGAGCCTGGAGCAGGTTCAGATTCTGTGTCTCCCTTTCTCTCTCTGCCCCTCCTCTGCTCACACTGTCTCTCTCTCTCTCTCAAAAATAAACATAAAAAAATTTAAAAAAACAAAAATAAGCAGGCGGCCTTCCAGAGGTATATGAAGACCGCGCCCTCCCCCCGGCCCCCCCCCCCGCCCCCAGCCAGACCCTGCATGAGGCCACCAGCAGCCTTCCTGTGCTTACCCATCTGTAAAGCAGGAGGAGGGGACCTCCCTGCTGTGGCAGCCACCCCACCTCCTCCAGGGCCGCCAGCGGATGAGGCCCCCAGGGCTGCCAAGGCAGGGAAGGAGCCCCACCGCTTGGGTAATCAGTGCATTGGGAACAGGACCCCTGGCATCAGGCCCCCCGCCCCCCTTAGCCCTTTCTCCCCCACGGCTGGCGTCAGCCACATTCAACCCCCACCCCCAGGCTCCCTGAGCAGACGAGAGCCCCTCACCCCTGAAATGCCACAGGGCAGAGCGGCATCCCAGCCCCTACTAGCTCAGGGTAGGAGGCATGGCCATTCAAAGGCCAGCGTGGCCACTATGAGCTGGTTTGACACCCGGCAAATTTTGTCACCTCTCAGAGCCTCGCTTTTTTAGCCGCCAAACGGCCATAATAAGGTAACAGTGCCCACCTGATGGGCCACTGCAAGGAGTAAGGTGATGGACTTTCTGGGATCCTCGTCTCTTCACTGGGTCTCCTCCTGATGTAGGAGCTGGTGCATGGCAGGGCCCAGAGGTGGGACGGGTAGAGGGGATGCTTTTTACTTTTTGCTTTTTGCTTCCCCCCCCCCCCAACGGACAACTGGCCCCTCGTGTAAACTGGTGCAGCCGCCGCTTCCTGGGACAGTTACACATCGAGGTGCCCTGTGACCTCCCAATCCCGCTTCCGGAATACACCTGAGAAGGCTTATGTGCACACAAAACCTTGTGCACAAAAGTCCACGGCAGCATTATTCCCAGGGCCTGCGTGTCCGTCAGCAGATGACCGGATCGACAAAACCACACAGCCACGCAGGGACCGTCCTCCAGCCACAAAAAAGCAGGCAGTTTCAACTCGTGGGGAGGCACGTGTCCTGAAAACCTTACACGACGTCGCAGAAGCCGGACAGACAAGGTCACATGTTCCCCGGTTCCATGATTCACATGAAAGTCCAAATAGGGGAATCTGTGAGACAGCAAGTAAGTGAGTGGTTGAGTGGTTGTCTCCAGCCAAGCTGTGCTGTGTGGGCGGGTGGGGAGTGGGCAGGAGGGTGATAGCTAAGCCGGTACCGAGTTAGTTGTTTGTTTTCACGGAGCTGTTGAAAATGTTCTGATTATAGTGATAGGTTGCACCTACCTGTGAACACACAAAGAACCAATGAATTTTACTTTAAGCGACGAAAATGGATGCTGTGTGACTTATATCCGAGTAAATTGTCTTAAAAAAAAAAAAGTCCCGGGGTGCCTGGGTGGCTCAGTCAGTTGAGCATCTAACTCTTGATTTTCGCTCAGGTCATGATGTCACGATGGTACGTGAGATCGAGCCCCACACTGGGCTCCGTGCTGTTCACGATTCTCTCTCTGTCCCTCTCTCTGGAGTTCAGATTCCAAAGGATGTTCAAGGCCACTGGGTCCAACTCTGTCCCTCAAGACGAGCAAACTGAGGCAGGGGGAGAAGGAGAGATCTGCCCACAGGCACTGGAGCCTGCTGGGGTGTGTGTGATTCCCCTGAGTGGGGTGGGGGGGCGGGAGCACTGGGGACACAGGAAGGGTGGGTGTCTCTTGGTTGAAGGCAGGTACCCCGCCTCTACTCTAATCCTTCAAGCAGCCCAGGATCCTTCATCTCTGCCAAGCTGAAGGGGCAGGAGGGACGGGTGTAGACAGATCCCCTGACGGTGCAGAGAAGGTGGGTGATGGCTCAGGCCTGTCAAATAATCCCCTCATTTTACAGAGACTGAGAGAGCTCCGAGGCATGAGGGGGCTCATCCGGCCAAGGTCACAGAGCAGGCAGGACACAGGGCAGTGCAGCTGTGGGATCCCAGGTCCCGCAGATGGGAGGGGCCCCTGTCCCAGGCTGGGGGAGGGGAAAGGGCCACTCACCCCAGGCCGTGGGGGGTGGGAGGGGTGGGGATGTTCTCTACTGAGCCACCATGGCGAGTCCCAGGGGCCCCTGCCTCTAGGCAGAGCCCCAGCAGCTGTCTCCACCCCCCTGGGGTCTCTCACCCCTCTCCACTCGCCTGTGGGCCTGGGAGCCCCCACCTCTCCTGTCCACTCCCCCTCAGGGGCCTGAGGCCAGTCCCCTCCTTGTGCTCACCCTCCCCCGAGTCCTGTCCCTGCCCAGTGCACCTGCGGGGCTCTCACAAGGAAGAGTAGCAGGGGCACCCAGGGGCTGGACTGTGCTCCCGTGTGCTCCCCCAGCGCCGGAAGCCCCTGGAGATGGGGTGAACCCATCCCAGGAGCAGGAGGGGAGGGACAGACCTCTGGACCACCAGACCACCAGACTTGTCCTTGGCTCTGAGTCGAAGAGCCCGGAGGGATCCGGGGAAAATGGGGGCACCTGTCAGATAGGCCTTCGCTACCCCCTCTTAAGCAGCCACTTCCCCGCCCTGGATCCGTCTTAGCAAACCAGACCCACCAGGCCACTCTGCTGTTGTCAAGCCTTCAGTGGCTTTCCAGCACCTGGCACGGGGGACACCGCCTCACGCTCACCCCATCCTCTGAGGCCTCCTTGCTTTGACACTTTTCCCAACTGCCCCTCCCCCCGTTTTGCCCAGATCATTTTATCCAGTTACTAAAACTCAGCTCCAAGCCCACAGCAATCACCCTTGGTGGCCTGGGGGAACCTGCCTCACCTCTCCTCTCTTTTCATCCTAGAAAATCGTGTCACCTCAATACATCATCTGAATGGCTCGGGCCCATGATTTGATTTGAACTAGACCCTCACGAGGTGGGTCCAGTGTCCGGATTCTGTAGGCCAGGGAGGAATTTAGAGACTGTATGACAAAGAGTGGGCAGGACCCGTAATAACGTGAATCGACACTTCCACAGACGAGAACAGAGCCCAGAAAGAGACTCAGAATCTAGTCTTCAGGGAGGTGGCCTCTCCAAACAGCCGGCAAAGGGTTGATCATGCCATCAACCAGTTTGGAAACTGAACAAAGTGAGTTCCTACTTCACCTAGAAACAATGACCAATAGTCCATTAAAGAGACACATTGTAAAGGGACGGGGTGGGGGGGGCGGTGCCTGGGTGGCTCAGTCAATGTCCAACTCTCGATTTCAGCTCAGGTCATAGGTCGTGGGATCAAGCCCTGTGTCGGGCTCTAAACGGAGCATGGCATCTGCTTAAGATTCTTTCTCTCTCTCCCTCTGTCCCTCTCCCCCACTCATGCTCTCGCTAAATAATTAAATAATTAAAAATTGAAAACAACAACAGAGTTTTACACATTGTCAAAGCTGAAGGAAAACAGACACACCAGGGACAATGAACACACCCGCTATTCTGGTCTTGGTTTCTGAATTCCACCTCTTCTTCACTGAGGACTAAGGCTCTTGGGAGAAATGGTGGATCCCAGCTGAGCTTAGGATATCTTAGGTCAAAAAGCGAGAAAGCTATCAAAGACAAGAAGAACCAAAATGGGGCTTTTGAACATCAGAAAGAATAGTAGCCATAACGAACTGTAAATATATTCAGTAAATAAAAAGCCCTGTGTCCACACTGAGCCTCCTCACTCACAGATTCGGTCTTTGCAAATTTAGCTGCTCACTGAAATTTATTTGTAACCCCCAAATCAATATGGTACTTTCAGTCATTCTTGGACATGCACAGAGTTGTATAAAAATGAGTCAATGGGATGCCTGGGTGGCTCAGTCGGTTAAGCATCTGATGTCGACTGAGGTCATGATCTCACGGTCTGTGGGTTTGAGCCCCGGGTCGGGCTCTGTGCCGACAGCTCGGAGCCTGGACCCTGCTTCGGATTCTGCGTCTGCCTCTCTCTCTGTCCCTCCCCCACTCATGCTCTGCCTCTCTCTCTCAAAATCAAAGAAACATTAAAAAAAAATTTTTTTTTTGAGAAATCTTAACGAAAGCTGAGTCATCCATCAGACACGCGTGTTCCTGGCTGAGGTTGAATGAGGCAGCACTCTGCCTTCTTGTTACAGCTCTCCGACTGTAAGCAAAAGTCCTTTCTGTGGTCTATGCAGTGCCACGCTTTTCACATTTCTGTGGTGTTTTGTTGGTGACTCTGCTGCTTCAAATGACCCTCAAGCATAGGAAAATGAAATTTTGTTCTTGAGGATAATAATGTATTCATCTCCCACAGTACGGTGCACCTGGCATCTAGAGAGGCCTCGGTCCAACCCCTGGTCAGAACATGGCGGCTGTTATGTCCACCACTTGAAGTCAGCCCTGGGTGAGGGACAGTGTGTGCATGGGGTCTGGCTGCCCAAGTTTGCATCCTCTGGCTGTGTGACCACAGGGAATTTGCTCAACCTCTCTGCACCGATCTGTAACATGCTGACAGCAATAGCACCCAACTCACAGGGCTGCTTGAGGATGAAAGGGGGTAAGGCCTGCGAAGGGCATAAAGCAAGTTCTCAACAACGTGAGAGGTTTGCAGATGTGGAAAGAACATGTCGGCTTTCCACAGGCGGATTGTGACCAGTGACTGACCACGGTAGGGCTCCTAAGGCCTCTTTCTAAGAGGCATGGAGTAAACACACACACACACACACACACACACACACACACACACACACGTGAGGAGTCTACCTCCAGACCTGTGGACATATACGGACACACATGCAATCAGTCCTCATTACTTAGTAGCAGACGTTGTTCGTGTAAAACCGCCTACTCGCGAGAATTTATTTACAACCCCAGCATCGATATTCGTGGGGCTCTTGTGGTCATTCACAGACATGCGCCGAATGGCAAGAAACGCGCACGTGGCCAGCTGACGCTGAACAAAACCACACCCTCTGCCTTCTTGTCTCAGCTCTCATCCTGTCAGCAAACGTCCTGTCGAGATCTGTTTAGTGCCCCATGGGGGGTTTTGGGCGGCATTTTTTTTGTGCTGTTTGGTTGGCAATTTCAATATTTTAAAACTTTTTTTTTTTAATGTTTGTTTATTTTTGAGACAGAGGGAGAGAAAGAGAGTGTGAGCAGGGGAGGGGCAGAGAGAGGGAGACGGAGGACCCCAGGCAGGTTCTATGCCGACAGCAGACAGCCCAGGGCAGGGCTTGAACTCACGAACCGCGAGATCACGACCCAAGCTGAAGTCAGATGCTCAAACGACTGAGCCACCCTGGCGCCCCGGGATTTTCAATACTTTACATGGCCCCCGAGTGTAGTGCCGAAGTGCTGCTTAGTGTCCCCAAGTACCAGCAGGTTCGGATAAGCCTCACAGAGAAACCACACATTAGGTCAAGTTCATTCAGACACAAGTTACAGGGCTGCTGGCTGTGACTTCAATGTCCATCAATCAACAACGTGTATTAACTAAGGTGAATACGGGGTCTCCAACCACACACACACACACAAAACCAGTTTACACACCGGTCAGTCGATAAAACCGTGAGCTAAGCCTGTACAACCCCTAAGAGCAATGGCTTGGGATTTGCTAATCCCGCGTTTGCAGTAAGTCTGTAGAATATAAATACTGTGAATAACGAGAACCCACTGTGTATGATTTACCATTCCGATTATGCAGAGGAGAAGGACGGGCTTGGGAGGATGCAACCCCTCTCCAAGGTCACTGGGCTAGCTGTCCTCAGACGTGGGATTCAAACCTGGCTCTGAAGACGCCCGTTCTGCAGCCCCTCTCCCAGAGCCCAGGCACCTGGAACCTTTAGGGCTGGGGTTCCCCACGGCTGCTCAACCGTGATGCTGCCTCCATCTTGGCACACCCACGAAGCGGTGCGGAGCCTTGTTTCCCAGCCTGTCCCTGAACAGGTGGCGATGAGGGTTAGGGGGCAGCTGCCTATTGGTGGAGAAGCAGGTGGCTGCAAAGGGAGCCTCATGGGTGGCCAGTCACATATGGCTGACTCATGGAGGGTGGCCAATGGTTAAGGAAGGCCCAAGGAGACCGAGTCTGAACCCTGCTCTCCCCCGGCTGGCTCTGACCTCAGGCTAGCTCTTTAATGCCTTTAAAGTCTATAAAAGTGGAGCTAACTTCACCTCTCTCAAGGGTGGAGAGGCACACTCAGGACACTTCGCCTTGCATCTGAGAGGCTAAGTAACACAGTGATTCGTGTGCCCCTCTGAGCGAGCTCAGGGACAGGAGCAGGCCTTAACGCCATCCATTTCACAGATGGGGAGGCGGAGGCTCAGTGCCACGGACCCACAACACACAACATTTTTGCTCTCATCACACTCATCACATCGCTCCCAGTGCGAACACAGGGTGGGGAAGGGACACCGGGGATGCCAAGGGCCCTTGGAGGACAGAGAGGAAGACTAGAGGGGACCTGAGTCTGTCACAGAGCTCCCCCGACCCCTTTTATCTTTGCCTGCTTCTAACTAAGGTGAAGACAACAGATGGGGCTGGGCACAGCCCACAAAGGCTTGTCCCTCCCCTACTATGTCCCAAGCACCGGGCTGGACAGAGTGATATGTGGGTGCCAGAGCCTCGGGAGGCCACAGTCCAATATGGTCTATAAATCACTGTGTGCAGGGGGCTTGTGAGGCCGAACAAGAACAGCTTTTCACTGGAAGTAGAGGGTTAGACCAGCTTTCGCCTGCAGGATTAGCAAGCCGCCTGGGAGGAGGCGGTTTGAGGAGTCACGGTGGGGGACGGGGACAGCCGAGGAAGAGGAGGGTGGGTGCACGTGGGCGGTGAGGGCCTCTTTGAGAACAGGGGTCAGCAAGCTGCAGCCGCCAGGACCAACCTGGCCCACCTCCTGTGTTTATAAGTAAAGTTTTATTGGAACACGGTTCGTTTACATAATGCCCGTGGCTGCTTTTCTGCGGCAACAGCCGAGCTGAGTCGCTCCTTTAGAGACCAGATGGCTCCAAGAGCCTGAAGTATTCACTACGTGGCCCTTTATGGATACAGCACGCCCGCCCCTGTTTCAGCATTTCAGAAGGCACAGGAGGTTAGGGCTTGGTTAGTGCTGTCGTCTGCTATCTTTCCAGCACCTGGTGTGGTGTCCAGCCCAGGGTGGATGCTTCGGACGTAACAGGAAGCTGCTAATAACATCACTTTCTAGCTCTGTTAACGTGAGCGATTTCCAAGCACCTATTCAAAATCACATCTTCCAGACGAATCAGTATCCAGCAAGTATCTAACCCTTGATAGAACAATGGGAAATAAGGAGGGGGCCCCCACCCAGTGCGGCCCTCACCTCCTTCTCGGCCGGCCTGTCCCTTGGTGTGGCTCATCTCCTGCCCTGCCCTCGGTGGCCTGGGGCTGCCCTGCAAGCCCGGCCAAGCCTGTGAATCACCGTGGACTGACTCACTCTCTGTCTAAAAATACATATTGTCTCATGTTGGCGGGCACCGCTTTGATCACTGTTTGCACTCAATCTGGTCTTTTTCTGTTGACTTTTGAGCCGTTTGCAGGCAAGACCTGGGTTTTCGACACTCTGGGGCCCCAAGGTCAGGCTCTGTCTAGCATCTGGGAGGAATACCTTGGGTCCTGGGTTCACATTCTGTGCTACCACTCATTTGCTGTGTGACAAAGGCAAACCACCCAACCTCTCTGAGTTCACGTTTCATCCCGTGTTGCCGGGATGGGATGAGAAAAGCAGGCGCTGCCGATACCTGATTATGGGGAGGGAAGTGACCCGCCCGATGACCCCCAGCCAGACTTTTCTCTGCCAATGAAATCATTTGACATCATTTCAGCATCCAAGGAAATCAGGAACCTGAGCCGACACTGAGTCCCGGATCTCAGTGCCAAGCGCTGGGAAAGCTCCGGTTACAGAAAACAAGTGAAAACCGCAGGCCCTGGGCTGAACGTGGAACTAATTTGGGCAGCAGTGAGGAATAGCGGAACATAACCCGGAGCCTGGGAGGCAGAGCTATCCTGAGCCAGGCCACTGTCCAGGTGGGGAATCTGGGGCCTCTTGGAATTCTCCAGCCCGTACTTCTGCAGAGGGCAGGATAGAGAGCAGGGCCCGGGACGGGGACCCACCTCAGGACGGCTGGGTGGAGATGTGGAGTGTGGGTCTCATGTGGGAGCAACTTCAATCAGATCCTGGCTTCCCCGCTCAATGCCGTGTGACCTGGGACCTGTCACCTCACCTCCCTGAGCCTCGGCTGCCATAGGTGTGAGGTGTAAGAATCAGGGGTACTTCCCTCAGAGGGCTTTGCACAGTGCCCGGGACCAAAAAACAAAAAGCCTTCAGCAAGTTAGAAATGTGGAAACGTGGCATGCGGGGAGGGGCAGTAGCATCCTCCTAATTTAGGTGCTCATTCAACAGATCCTTAGTGAGCATCGATTCTGTGTCACACATAAGGCTACAGTGGGAAACAAGACAGACCCAAGCCTGCCCCCAACAGAAAATGAATAAATAATGCTGCGAGATAATAGAAAGTATGTATTGGTCTCTACCCTGGTTCCTGCCCCGGAGCCCTGGAAACCCTTGTCATTTCCTAGGTGCTAAGAGAATCTAATCCTCTAATGAGGAGATTCAGGGCGGGCTCGTGGAGTCTGACAGTCCCAGAAGAAGAGGGAGGCGCTTGGCTGGGGACCCAAGGCAAGAGGTCTACCTCAGATGCGACTCAGGGAAGGGCCGTGAGAAGCCAATACCTGGGCAGAGGCCTGACTTGAACGGGGCACAGTCAGAGGATGAATGGGCAGGGGGGGGGTGGGCACCGGCCAGGCGAGCGGCACCGCGGAGAAACTGAGGCACGACATGACTGCAGGAAGTGCTGGAGGTTCCTCAGGGCTGGGACCGGGCCGCGGGCAGGATTTTGGATTATGCCAACCATCCTGGGGAGCAGGCGAAGGGTTTTCGAATGGGGCCTACACCATCCGCAAGCCCCTCCCCTCCCAGGAGAGGGTCTTTCTCTGGAGCACAGGGCTGACCCAGGTGGCCCTCCACAGGCACAAACTATTCCACGGGAGAGCATGGCCCAAGACCAGAAATGGGCCGGGCCTGGAGTGGTAGCCTTGAGGAGCCTTGGGGACTCCCCGGCCCATCCTACAGAGGAGGAAACGGAGACCAGAGAGGAGAAGCAACTTTCCCCAGGTCACATGATGAGTTAGTACCGTTCATCTTCTTCTCTTTTATTAAAGTTTTTTTTTTTTTTACATTAAGAAAATCTTTTCAAAGTTTATTCATTTTTCAGAGACGCAGATACACAGGGTGTGAGTGGGGGAGGGGCAGATAGACAGGGAGACAAAGAAACCAAAGGAGGCTCCAGGCTCTGAACTGTCAGCACAGATCCCGATGTGGGGCTTGAACCCACAAACGGGGAGATCATGACCCGAGCCGAAGTCAGATGCTTAACCGACTGAGCCACCCAGGGGCCCCTAGTCACCATGAATCTTTTTTTTAGTTTTTATTTTTAATGTTTATTTATTTTTGAGACAGAGAGAGACAGAGCATGAGCAGGGGAGGGGCAGAGAGAGAGGGAGACACAGAATCTGAAGCAGGTTCCAGGCTCTGAGCTGGCAGCAGGGAGCCCGATGTGGGACTTGAACCCACAAACCAGGAGATCATGACCTGAGCCGAAGTCAGATGCTTAACTGGCTGAGTTAACCCAGGCACCCCTACAGTTTGTTTATTTTGAAAGAGACAGAGACAGTGTGAGTAGGGAAGGGGCAGAGAGAGAAGGGGAGAGAGAGAATCCCAAGCAGGCTCTGTGCGGTCAGTGCAGAGCTTAACACGGGGCTCGAACTCATGAAACTGTGAGGTCATGACCTGAGCCAAAACCAACAATGGGACGCCTAAGTGACTGAGCCACGTAGGCACCCCACCATTCATTCTATCCCTCTGCCCAGAAATCATCTGCTGAGCACGTACAGCGTGACCAGCCCCGGACAAGCACGAGGGAGAGGGTAGGGAACAGTAGGACACAGCCCTTGTCCCGACACTGCCCCGACTCCAAAGATGGGACATGCAACCTGACAGAGCAGCTGGCCCCCCAAATCCTCCGCCTCCCCTTCTCCCAAGCCTGATTTGGGGGTTTTGTGATGGGGGGCCAACAGGTGACACACACACCCCACATCCGCCTGACCCCCAGATGCAGAGACATCGCCCAGTCCTCCTACCTTATCTTCGGGAGCCTGTCTCAGAGCAGTGGAACCAGGGAAACGATGTGTCCTGGACAGGACAGATGGAAGGGACAGATCAAAGCAGTCAGCCTCTCCCATTCACCCCACCTCTACTTCTCCACTGGGATGTCACCAAGGGACCCTCCAGCAGGGGCCTGGCCCATCCCCAATTCTCTAGATGGTCCAGCCTCTGACTCTATAACAGCTGCCCCATGAGTGATGCCAACTTTGCCCATGCAAGGAGGTCCTGAGGGAGGGGTATTTAAGGTACAGGTGGAGAGGCAGGGGACATCCTAGAATGGACGCAGAATATAACAAGAAACCGTGTTGCCTGTCTTCCAAAAGCTCCGTGAGCTGGGTGATAGCAGGAAGGGGTGAGTGGGTGGGAGCCCCTGTTCCCAAGACACCGATCTCAGCTGCCAGGCCCCAACCAGGCAGGTCAGCACAGGGACAGGATGAGCTGGACCTGGGTGCAAAACATCTCCACTAGACGATTCCAGCATGGGCAGCACATGCCTGTGGCCAGCATCATTTCCACCTGTTGCAAAAAGGGAGCACCCTGTCTCCCACCCAGGGCTACTGTCCCTCTCTCAGCCCCAAGGTCCAAGTTCAGGGGCGGCAGGAACTTTCTGGGGCAAGTGACCACTCTTGTTTTGCTGGGACTAAGATTTCCCGGGACATAGGAATTCTAGTGCTAAAACCAGGGCGGTCCTGGGCAAAGCAGGGTGTTTGGTTCCCCCACTGGTGAGAACTGAGATTTGTGCAGAAGCTTCCTGACGGCTGCATTACCTCCCCTCCCCTGTTACTCTGCGGCCGCCGGCACCAAGTATCGGCCTCCGAGTCGGAAACGACCCTTTCAGTGTCAACTGATACATTCAGGAGGGCAGGAGAGGCAGGCACGTCTGTGCCCCAGCAACCCCTCTTCTGGGAGTTTCCCCGGAAGAACACGAAGAACAATTTGCCCAAGGAGATGTGCAAAGGGTTGCCCCCTGGGTATTGGATACTGACCTACACTACGACACGGATGAACCTGGAAATCATGGTACAAAGCGAAAGAAGCCAGACACAAGTAAACCCATGTTGCATGATTCCATTTGCATGAAATACCCAAGAAAAATAAATCCAGAGAGACGGCAAGTAGGTTAGCAGTGGCAGGTGTTGGGGGCGGGGGGGGTGGGTACGCTGGAAAGAGGAGGGACCGCTTAGTGGGCACAGGGTTTTCTGGTGGGGGGAGGTGATGAAAGGTCTTGGAACTTGACAGAGGTGGTGGTTGCACATTATGAACTCACTAAATGCTATGGGATTGCTCACTTTCAAATGGTTAGTTTTTATGTGATTTACACACACACACACACACACACACACACACACACACAAACACACACCTTACTAATAATACTGAGACCTAGAAGGCAACTGCCAGTCAGGAGGCCATCCCCCCATGCCCCTGGTACAGTGACTGAATGAGAGTCTTCTTGTTCCCCACCCCCACCCCCACATTTAACCTGCACCATGCCCCGTGTCCAGGGGTCAACGGCTGGGCTGACAGGACAGGTGCAGAAGGCGGTCCCTCAGGGTGGGGCAGTCACAGCCTGCCCTGCTCTGGCCTAAATATCCCCATTTTATTTGTTCTTCTTTTTTTTGTTTTTAAGATTTTATGTTCTTAAATATTTCTCTTTTTTTTTATGTTTATTTTTGAGAGACAGAGAGAGCGAGCGAGCATGTGACGAGCGGAGGTCAGACAGAGAGGGAGATACAGAATCCAAAGCAGGCTCCAGGCTCCCAGCTGTCAGCACAGAGCCCGACGCGGGGCCTGAACTCACGAACCGTGAGATCATGACCCGAGCTGAAATCAGATGCTTAACTGACGGAGCCACCCAGGAGCCCCTAAGATTTTATGTTTTTAAACTAATCTGTCCACCCAACATGGGACTCAGACTCACAACCCCCACCATCAAGAGTCCCACACTCCACCGACTGAACCAGCCAGGTGCCCCTCCATTTCTTCTTCCCTGCTGAGGCTCAGCCAACCTGCCCACTCTTGCCAGGCCCTGGGAGCCCAGTTAGTTACCTGGAGATAACCAAAGAGGATTTGACCGTGAACGTTTATGTGAAAAATTTACAAGTGAAAGCATATAATGTCTGGGATTTGCTTACAAGTCTCCAGGGGGGTTGGAAATGGGGGCAGGGAAGAGGGAGGAAAGAGAAAGGGGAAGATGTTGATGATGGGGGTTGGGCAGGGGGGAGCTCACTGCGGCCTCCTCCCTGTTTGGGACTGGCTAAAATCTCCCAAACAAGAAGGAAAAACAATGCACCAAAATAGGATGGATAGATGCATGAGACAAGAATGGAAGGACAGGAGAGAAACCGAGTGTAGGAAAATGCTCATGAGTCTGTGTTGTGGTTTGAAAATTTTCCTAACAACATGTTGGGGGAGAAAGTAGCAAAACAAAAAATATGTTTAAAGAGCAAAGATGCGGGGGGTGCCTGGGTGGCCCAGTTCGCTAGGTGTCTGACTCTCAATTATGGCTCAGGTCATGATCTCGCTGTTCGTGAGTTTGAGCCCCGCATCAGGCTTTGCCGTGAGTGTGGACCCTGCTTGGGATTCTCTCTCTCCCTCTCTCTTTCTGCCCCTCCCCCACTCTCACGCGGGTACATGCACTCTCTCTCCCCCTCGAAATAAATAAACTTAAAAAAATACTATTTAAAAAAGAAAATAGAAAAATAAAGAGTAAAAGTGCAAAGCCTTCAATGGCCCTCATTTCCCAGGACCACCTCCCAGGGCCCAGCCAGGCAGCCACCCTCCACCTGGCCCAGGCCCCAGACCCGCCTGGTGTGCTCTCCCAGCGAAATGAGGGTGCCCTCCTGGGGTAGCCGAGGGGCCTGGACTATGCTGGCACGCAGTAGGCACTCGGGAAACGCCGCCTCCAACCCTTGGCTCTGGAAGTCCCCTCTGGTGACGCCCAGATTCCTGGGGATGCCTGGTCACCCAGCATTTCCTGGGAGCTGGAAGCATCCACTAATAGGAGTGCCCTTCTTGTCTGCACAAGGGTCTCTCAGTCCCACGGTGCAGAAATATTTCCCGTGTGCAGGCCCTGGGCTGGATGCCGGGCTCAAGTGCTGAATCTAAACAGTCCTTGCCTGTAAGGAACCCCTTCGGAGACGCAACAGTTGCAACCCAGTCAAATGCTCTGAAGGAACCAAACCCAGGACCCCGAGCAGCAAAGCCTGCCCACACCAGCCTGGTCAGTCGTGCACCATGGGCAGGCCTCAGACTGCCGACTCCCAGCGAGGCCCCGAGGAGGCCGGGGCCTCAGCACAGGCGAGACCGTGGATCCAGATTCGGGAGTCCTGGGCCCCTCCCTGGGTCCGTGGCCCCTTCCTCCACCTCAGTGAGCCCGGCTGAGCCCCCGGCCCTGAGAGGCAGAAGCCCCAGGGTCAGTCTACAGCAGCCACAGTGGAGAACGAAGGGCAGCTCAGGGCAACGGAGGGAACAGAAGCGTCTGCTCCAGCTAGAGGCCATGGCCGCCATTCAGGGCCTGAATCAGGACACCTCCGGGGGGGTGGGGGCACCCAGGGCGCAGATCTGGGTCCGCGTTCCTCAGTTTGGTCACCAACACAGCTGCATTCTCCTCAAGGGCAGCCCAGGGCCCAGGGTTATGCTCAAGGAGCTCATTCTACTGCACAACCACCTCGGGAGGCAGGCACCATAATGGCCCCCAACGTGGAGGTGGGGAAAGTCAGGTACAGAGAGGTTAGACAGCTGGCCCAAGGTCACCCAGAGCCAGGCCTTGGCCACTGCCTCTTCAGGGAAGGTCATCGACCACTTCACATACATCATCTCCCTTAAGCCCCAAACTGCCCGAGGAAGGAAAAAATCATTGTCTCCATTCTACAGAGCAGGAGACTGGGGTTTGGTAACAGTGGAAGCAACTCAGCGGGGAGACAGCAGGGGGAGGAACGGCGATGATCACGGCATCATGGCGGCCATATTTGTGTCTTGCTACTGTTGTAACAGTTACCACAAGCTCAACCACTTAAAATAAGACAAATGTATTCTCTTACAGTGTCGAAGGTTCAGGAGTCTCCAACCAAGGCGTGGGCAGGGCTGCGCTCCTCCAGGGGGCTCCAAGGGAGAAGCTACTTCCATGTCTTGCCAGCTTCTAGAAGCTCCGGCATGGCGTGGCTTGCAGCAAGGTCTTGCTCCATTTTCAAAACGCATTCTCCCAGCCCCTGGCTCTGTCTGCACATCTCCTTTCTCTCCTCTGATCCTCCTGCCTCCTCCTCGAAGGACCCCCATGATGGCATCACGCGCCCAGGGGATAATCCAGGAGCACATCCTTATCTCAAGTTCCTTAATCACATCGGCAACGCCCCTCTGACCAGGTACATTAACATATTCACAGGTGCCAGAAATTAGAGGGAGTCACAGGTACCTCAGCAGATAATATACTTCCCACTTGAAAGGGCACACAAGAGGGGCACCCGGGGGGCTCA
The DNA here is from genome assembly GCF_023721935.1 of Panthera uncia. Taxonomy (NCBI): domain Eukaryota; kingdom Metazoa; phylum Chordata; class Mammalia; order Carnivora; family Felidae; genus Panthera; species Panthera uncia. The sequence continues at coordinate 6,583,699 of NC_064815.1, forward strand.
GGTGGCTGAGTGTCCAACTCTTGATTTCAGCTCAGGTCATGATCTTAAGGCCCCTGAGTTGCAGTCCCTCATCGGGCTCTGTGCTGATAACGAGGAACCTGCTTGTGGTTCTCTCTCTGCCCCGTCCCCTGCTCGCTCACTCTCTCTCACTCTCTCTCTCTCTCTCTCTCTCTCTCGCTCTCAAAGTAGGTAGATAAACAAACAAACGAATTAAGGGCATACGAGATCCCTGGGGATCTTGTGAAATTGCAGGTTGTGGTCCAAGAAGTGTGGCCTCTGGGCCACAGGATCAGCTTCACCTGGATACTTGTCAACAAGCAGCTGAGCATCCGACTTCGGTTCAGGTCATGGTCTCAACTCTCGGTGAGTTTGAGCCCCACCCCGGGCTCTCTGCTGTCAGCCTGTCAGTGCAGAGCCCCCTTTGGATCCCTCTGTCCCCCTCTTTCTGGCCCTCCCCCACTGTGCTCTCCGCCAGATCAATAAATATTTAAAAATTAAAATAAATCAGTAAATAAAAATGCCGAAGCCATTCTTTGCTTCTGATCCACGCAAAGCCAGACGACTGGCCAGATCTGGCCTGCTGGCCGTCGTCGGCAGATCCCTGATCTGGGATGTCAGCTCCAGGAGAGCACAGATGTCTGTCTCGTGTTTGTTCGCCGAGCACCTAACAGCTGCTGAAAACGTCTCTAATGAATGAAAGTGCAACCCTCTCATCTGCACCCACAGCTACTTGACCGAGGCGATCATTCTTGTAGCCAGGCTTGCAGAGGAGACGCTGATGAGAGTATTTTGTCTGGATTCATTGACGGGAAAAAGGGCGCAGAGAGGGGGTGTCCCAGGAGGTGCCGCTGGCCTCACTCTGGCCCCATCTGTGTCCTTCCCGGCAGCCCGGGGGGCTCCCAACCCTGCAGCCAGCACCACAAGACTGCGTGCTGGCTCCCGCAACATTCAGCTCCCGGAAACAGCAGGTCTGGGGTCCTTCACGCAGCCACACCTGGAGCCAGGCCTCGAGCCAGGTGGAGGAAGCCGACAACCCTCTCCTTTGGTGGGTGGGAACAGCAAACACACAGGCACTTCCGGCCTGTGCAACCAGGAAGCAGGTCCCCCGGGTCAGAGGATGCTGGTAAACGCTGCAGCAGGTCAGGGCCTGGTAAACAGATTCCCTTTCGGGGGTCAGTCCGGTACATAAGCATGTGGAATGGGTGGGGTGGAAGCCTCAGGTGCCAAGTTGCTGTCATTGCCACAGCGGTGACAGCTTTCCCGTTTGGTGTCTTTCTAAAGCTCTCTGGGGCCAAGGGAACACATCAGCCTGAATGATGCCAGGTGTCTCCTCTCGATTTTACAGACTGTGAACTCCCACCCCAGGCCCTTTGCCCATGCCGTTCCCGCAGCCTGGAATGCTCTTCCTGCCCCCATTAATCAGCTCCTTCTCAGACTTCAAGTCCCAGAGAACCCTTCCCTAGCACAGGCACCTCACGCGTCCCCTGTCACACTAGCAATTTCACATTTTCGCATGTGATGATTTCATCAACGTCTGTCTGTTCTCACGTCAGTTTTCTAGCGTTGCCGTAGCAAATGACCACAATCTTGGGGGCCTCAAACAGTAGGAATTTCTCCCTCACAGTTCTGGAGGCCAAAAGTCCGGGATGAAGGAGTCGGCAGGGCTGGCGCCCCCTGGAGGCTGCAGGCGAGAATCCATCCCACGACTCTCCCAGCCGTTGATGGTTAGCAGCCATTCGTTAGCTTGTAGACACATCACCCCGGTCCCGACCTCTGTCTGTCTCCTTCCCTCTGTGTTTCTCCTCTGTGTCTGTGTCTGCCTCAGATCCGCTCTCTTCTGTGAGCAGCCGTCAGTGGACGTAGGGCCCATCCTAAATCCAGAATGACCTCATCTAGATTTCTGCAAAGATCCTATTTCCAAATAAGGCTGCGTTCACAGCTGCCTGGGTCTGGGATGTGAGTGTGCATAGTGGGCCACTGTTCAGCCCACTGCAGCCTTCCTCCACTGTCAACTCCGTGAGGACAGAGCCTACGTCCACCAGTATATCCCCGGGACCTGCCACACAGCTTCACACACCTTCAGTGGTCTGTAGATATCTGTCAAAGGCAGGATTGGCTATGAAATCTGTGGGGCCCAGTGCAAATGAAAATTCAGGCCATCTTGTTAAAAAAGCAACAGGAAGGGGCACCTGGGTGGCTCGGTCGGTTGAGCGTCCGACTCTCGATTTTGGCTCAGGTCATGATCTCGCGGTTCGTGGGTTCGAGCCTCCCCCCCCCCCCCCCCCCCCCCCCCC